>NC_056742.1:383199235-383254235 GCF_019279795.1 Protopterus annectens
TAGACTAAAAAAGTCTGTTCTTAGTTTGGTGACCTATAGACTCCTGATCTGTGCCTTGCTTTCTGAGCTATGTCAAACCCTACTTTCTGTAGCCTCTTTTTCTTCAAAAAGAAAACAGCTTCAGCTAATACCTGTTCCAAAGAACTAGCCCTCTGCTGACATATTCAGGGATAAATTTGTCACTGTGTGCCTCCTTTGACTATAGAACAAGCTTCTCCTACATATTAGACTACATAAAACACTAGCAACATTCAGACTTAAATTAGATGAATGGATGAAATATTCTAAAGTCATCCTGGGAGTCACTGGCTACAAACATCTAACTATGCCAACTAAACTTTATCACATTTCGGTTCTCTCTGTTCTTTAGCCTTCCCTTTTCTCCAACTTCTCTCTATTTCTTTTCCTGCTAACATACACCAAATTACAAATATTCTGCCTGTATTGCCCACAATTGCTCTACCTGCCACCCTCATCTTTGGAAATATTAGCTCACCTTCTGGGGTTATTCTTCTTCTCTTACACTTAACTTAGCCTACAATAGCTGCCGTCCTGGCTTATTACCCATGAACCTATAATCGGTATGGATATTTCAAAGAAATGCATGAAAACATCGGTAAAACACTCATATCACAATATAGCAGCCCATTTGTTTTATTTAATTAAAACATGTTTGCATTAATACATACTACTTGCCTTCTAGACTTTTGACTGTGTATCTGTAAATAAATCAGATTATATAAGCTCTTCTCCTTCTCACAGCAATTATATTTTGCTCTCTTGTTCAAGCTCTGATCTGTGCAATTTATTGCTTGTTTTCACCGTATTCAATGTTGATCCTTCTGGTCTGTTCTAATGCATATAGAGTTCTTAAGGCTACTGATAAAGTTATATACCTCAGTCACAATGTTACTGCTTGATTGCAATGTATTCCTGTATTGTTACAATTGCATATTGTTTCTTTTTCTTGTACTATATTCATGCATATGTGTACTATTATTGTCACTATAGTTCATATTGTATACATGCATTCATACATACAAGTATTTCAGCCATGAGCATTAATGCCCTTCTAGCCTGTCAGTATAAGTGCTTTTAGTGTTCAGGTTTGCTTATATTGTAATTTAAATTAAGCTTTTGTCTCTGACCCTCCACTGAAGATGGACTCTGCTCAATCAGACAATAAATTGTGCAAAATCTCAGGATATGAAAAAAGTTTGGCTACATTTGCTTCTTGTCTAATCTCCAAACAATACCTCTGTGTTTCTGTGTTCTGAAGCACACAACTTCTCCCTTCAGATCTTCACTCCACTCAATGGTTCAGCTGCAAGCTCCCCATGACAAGATACTATTGTATAGCTTTGTACTCTTGCCTTTTACTGTACAATCCATGTGTATTTGTGTATGTGCATGCATGCATGTGCAGCCTGTGCAACATCAGGCACTAAACCCTGAGATGCAGTAAGCACAGAATTTTGTGACACAGAAAAATGGTGCATTTGGCATTCTGCCATCTAAATGAGGTGTCTTATGCCTTATGTTGTTCAGATAAGATACAAAGTATATGTTTAAAAGTAAACAACACATTATTGGTAGATGAAAATTGCTTATCTATAATAATGTGATGTTGTAGCAGAAGTATTTGTCAAAATGTTCATGTTTTACAGGATCACAGTTCAATACTACTAGACTAACTCCAATGAAGGGTCGTTTTAAGATTAGCCACGTACCTAAGATGAGAATCAAACCTTGTACTATATTGAAATAAGGTAAAACCCTTACCCATTATACCAAATCCATCCAACTAGAAGATACCCCAAGTAAATTTACTGTTAATGCACATATTGCATAATCTTGACTCCGCACATATGGACTTCCTTCCTATCTCCTGGACTATCCAGTTTACATATGATCAAATTTTGGACTTTGCATTTGTGGCTATTGCTGATATAAAGAAGCATCTGGTATGGCAGCGTTCTCTTTATTGCCTTATGTTAATACTGTTCCGTCGAAGTGCTACAGTTCCTGTACCTGTCTACCAGTAAATGATGAAGGCAGTTACCAGAAATTACTGAGTTTTGTGGACAGAAATCTGACAGCATTTAGGCGCTGCAGAAAGCAGGCACGCAGGTTTGGGGTCTGGGCTGTAGGCAGTGAATGAAGCTTAGGATGTGAACCCCAACTTTTCTTACGTCCTTTTCTTTTTTCACCACATCGTGATGCTTTAATGGCGCAATACTTTTATGTTTTTTTCCTTTGGTTTAAAGATTCACAGGGTATATTATCTCAATTTTTTCTAAGCTGTAACTTCGCATCATTTAGCCAGCAAAACCCGAATTTGTTCTGCCAGACCCCTCTTGACCTCATAACTGAAACTTACTTTCAGCCTCCTTTCAGAGAATGAAGTGCTGCTGACAGACAGTCCATCTTTTCTACTTGTTTCATAAGTCACCTAATAATTCCATTAGATGTGTCATCCATCACCAAACATCTTCCACTGGCACTTCTCAAGCAGCATATTAGTCGCATGTATTTATATTCTCCAGTGAGTTTCATTCATCTTGGTTTTTGGCGTCTATCTATCAGACCCCAACACGGCTAAGGCTTTCCCTGTAGGTCTAAAAAAGCAGGGGCTTCTGTTGTGCCAGCTTATGTCTCCGGCGATGTTAAGACAATGTATAAGTATCCATTGTTTCTTCCTCATCTTCCTGCTGCTCGCACCCCCTCCAAATTTATGGAGATGCAAAAATGCCCCCCCCCCCCCCCCCGCCGTGTTTTTTTTTTTTTTTTTTTTTTTACAAGAGATGTAAAATGTTAAGCAGTGATTTGGTTTATGAATGAAGTATCTCAAATATTTCTTTAACAGAAATACTTGTTGCAAAGTGCCTTGTCTCCTGCTCTCAGTGTAGTAAGCGTAAAGCCAGAGACAAGCACACTACAGGATTAGAACAAGGAATGCAGTATTCTACAGATTTCTTGGGCATGGCAGCTGTGAAGACCTACAATGGCAGTGTGTCATCCCAGTGTATACTTGGACTGTTAAAACAGCTTTTACAATTAAAAATGCATTTCTAACCTCTAGATGTGTAAGATACTTTCGTTTGCTACAGAGAAAACGACCAGAGGATCACAGGCTGAATTTCAATTAGGCTGCATTTTATGACTTCAGGATTGGTAGTGCGTTCTTGGTTGCTAAATAGAGCGCGACATAAAGGGTACCCTAAGCTGGCGCTTATGTTTGGCAAGGATGACAAGGGAAGCAGTGGGGTCTCACTTGGTGGTGTGGATTCTTGATTCCTAGAACAAATCATGGTGAGAACAATTCATTTAACATGCTGCATGCTTGGCTTGCGATTTGAGTTAAAGGAGATCTTTTTACTGAAGAACCTTTAACTGCGACACTTAGCGAGACTGGCCACCCCAGAGCTATCCCCACACAATGTAAATAATATTCCTGTTGCCCCTGGAGGCAAGTCGGCAGCCTCTGAAAATTATTATATTGAGTACTGGAGTGTAATCTGGCTCTTGTCCTTAACCCTCCCAAACACTCCCCATTTTGGAGACGTGTTTTAACACCGTAGGCTGCCTTTTTCACGTGTTTTATGTTTAGCTTATACCTCAGACAGGTTCCCCCATAATAATATGCTGAAGTTTCGGTACTAAGTGGCTTGAATGTGATGCCTAGAAGTCGGCACTCTTGAAGTACACTGGATGAGGCTCAGGCATCACAGGCTGCAACCTCGCTTGCCATCCACTAATCCCACACCTCCGGGCTCGTCATGCCTCTTGAGGAGGTGGGCTAGTCCCTGAGAGGCGCCTCAGCCCTCTCAGTCTCTTACTCTGCTGGTACCCTAATGAAACTGCAGCTGTAAGAAAACGCTCAGTGTGGGGATGGAAAGGAGGGCATGCGTATACGCAACTCACTCCAGCAAGCAGCAGCACTCCGTAAACGAAGATCATTTATTGGCAACACTCTGGTTCAGTTCGGATAACACTCTCCTGCCTTGATTTAAAAGCCGTTCGCGCTCAGTTAATGGTATATTGACAACTGTACTTCTCGGCTGTACCTAATTTCAGGACTACATGCCAAGGAACCTTTCCAAGGAAGCTGAACATAGGAAGTGCACCTTTTCGTTCGTCTGGTCCCATTTATGCACAAGGAGCTGAAACCAGTGGCTGACCAGCACCTGCTGATTGCAGGTGGGTGCAGTGCAGGGCTTACCAGAGGCAGACTTGGAGCAGAGCTGAGGTTTAAATCCCTCGCATTGGATGGCTTGTTTAATACTAGCAGCCGCCTAATTGCTTTGTAGTAAGTATGTACTACTTCTGAAGCTGTTGGGCAAGCAGCCCTCAGGGAAGTACGCATTGACATTGTCCAAACTTTGCGCTGATGGTCATTTGCAGTAAAAGTAAACAATCGTGTGTGGATTGGTAGGGAGAGACTAATCTGGAGAACTTGGGAATTCCGTAGTAATAAGGCGAAGCCTGAAGTCACTCTCTGTTGTAACGCGTTTCTTATCTGAGTGGAGAAGCGACACATTCATCACCTGGAGCTGCAGTGAAAGGGAAATATGGCACTGGAAAAACTAACTTTCTTAATGAAAGGTAAGGATTAGATTCTTGTTGTTCTGACGGAACGTAAGGAAGAGGAGCTTGCTTGTATCCTACTCAGTTTCTGCAGATTGGTCTAGTAGCTAAAGGCGGATCGGGAGTGCCCCCTGCAGGCGTAGACTATTCTGAAAAGGTGAAAGTGTGTGGGCAAATAGGCGGTAGTGCCCAAAAGGCTGTGCAATATTGGGGAATACCCTGCTTTCTAGGGGAAAATGAGCTGCGCCTTTGGCATTAATCACCCTGCCCCACCCCCGAATGTTCCAAATACATCCTATTTAAGAGAATCATTTTAACATGGAAACACAAAAGGAAATATTTTGCTTTATCTCTGCATTTAGTTTCTTCACGTAGTAAGGGAGCTACAGAAATATAATAGCTAATCGCTTGCATTCACTTGTTGATATACAAGTATGTGACATTACAGAGGAGTACAGTTATTACTGATGATGGAATGAGTTGGGGGAGGGGTATGCTAGAATTTAGCTAAGAATATGTCTAAATGAGACCAACGTGGGTATAACTGTAGGTGCATTTGTGGAATGAAGTTCTTTTATTTTTATTATCTGGATAAGTAGACATGCCTGACTTCTTATTCTTCCCTAACCTCTGTCATACCTCTGAGCTGTCCAGATTTTTTTTTAGATTTCTCAAATTTTTGCCTCTTATTTTTGGTCCTAGGGTTACCACCTGTCCCACTTTGTGGGGGACAGTCCCTCTTTGGACAGTTGTGTCCTGACAAAAAATTGTAAAAATGGCAAATGTCCTGAAATTTTAGGACAACACTATTTCCTATATGTTATGTAATAGTTGCATAAAACAGTTATTCTGTATCTAAAATACCTAAATGTTATAAGAAACCGAATAAGCAACTAAAATGCTACAAGAATAAGCTTTTATTTAGGCAAAAAAGTTAAGTTCTATCCTTTGTATTGACCATGGGTATGTGTCAGCCTGTAAAATCTGATGTTTGTACCAAAATGGCAACCCTATTTGGTCCCCTTATAACATTTGTGTTTTTCTGACCAGTCTTTGATGACTGATGTCACTAACAATGACACATTTGAATTTCAGACTTCATATCCTTCAGAAAATGCATTCTAAATCAAAAGCTGATATTCTAGTAACTTTATAAGTTTAAAAGAATACTAATTAAACTCTGCCCCTAATTCTGGACCTTGGTACCCCCATTAGATTTGGATTTGTCCAGATTTCTTGCGCTAAGAAGTTGAGAGGTATGACACAAGTACAAGGCACAAAGTCACTATAATATGTACTTGGTATTTTACAAAGATACATAGTAATACATCAAAGAAGACAATTACAAGATGCAGGGTTAGAAATCTAACTGTGAACTTGCTTGTCCCATGTTTGAAGAAGTTTAGAGGCAATGAACAAATCTGTTTGACAAGTAATAATAAGGAGTGAGTAAACTAAAAGTAGTGACCAGTGTTAATAGATAATCAAATAACAACATCAAAATAATGAAATTATACAAAGTAAATAAAGGAGGCGAAGTAAAATACACAAGTGTGTGTGTGTGTGTGTGTGTGTGTGTGTGTGTGTGTGTGTGTGTGTGTGTGTGTGTGTGTGCGTATGTATGTATGTATGCATGTATGAATATCTCTCCCTCTCTCTCTCTCTCTCTATATATATATATATATATATATATATATATATATAAAGAGAGAGAGTACATTACTGGTACAGTGTTCCTGGCCTGTATGGAGATGCCTCGAACGTTTATTAAGTGAAGTTATTTACCCAGTTAAACATGTTTTTGTTTGTAAATGTATAATTCTGGATAGGTATTCCTGAAATAGACATGAGCACTGCTACATCTGAGATCACCCAAAAGTTTATTCCAGAGTTTATTGACCCAAATTAGAAATGTTTGTTTGCCCATCTATGCAGAAGTTACAAGGAAGCCATTTTATAGGTTATAGTCCACTGGACCGAAATATGAAAGTTTTACTGCTGATAAGATCTGGTTGTTAATTTTTGTGATACAATGGTGACCACTAAAGAGAAGGTTTTGGGTAAATCGAGTTCCAGATATTCTCTCACAAACACTTTAAAACAGAATGTGTCACAGTAGTGCTCGGTGTGGCTTGCTAGGGTAAAAAAACTATAAAGCCTATAAATTCTGTTTGAAACTGTTTGAACTGCTCTCTTGTTCTTGTAGAATCCTAGTGAGATAAGGGGGCATGCATTTTCAAATGGGGAGGAATATTTTTGCCACTGTCTGGGAACTTTATAGTGCATTTTAAAGTGACTGAAAACTAACCTAGTGATGTAAGTGTTTGTATTCAAGATATCACACAACAGTGACACCTGTGGGACCTATGGCTGTCACAGGGAATACTTGAGAAGTTTGAATGGGAGTCCAAAGCAGCATGCTGTGTATATATTTTTGATAAATAGACAATATGATCAGTAATATACTGCTCTGCATTGTCTTATGTGATTTATTTATTTATTTCCATTTCTTTTCTGGGCAAGTCTGGCTGAGCCTAAAATAGCCCTTTTTCAGCGGAGGCCCGGGGAGAAAAGGTTCATAGAGTACAATGTTGTAACTGAACAATATTCATGTAAGATACATAATATATACAGTAAAATGTTCGCATAGGATACAGTTTAAAAATCACATATGCAGGTTGTAGCAGAAAAACGGAGGATTAAAAATACAAAATAAGTTGAATGAGAATGAAAAACATTAGACAAAAAGATAAGAAGTTCAAGGGCTACGAAAGCAGTTCCGGAGGAGAAGGAGTATTGGGTAGGTGTAAGTTAGGTGAGGATTAAGGAGGGTGGGGCAATAAGTGAGGAGTAAGAGAAAAATCTAAATCTTTAGTGATACCTATATAAGCTATATATTTTTGTTTTTTTGACTTACTTTGGCTTTCTAAATATTTTGTGTGTCTCTCTTAAATGAACTCTACCCGATGATTTACTCTGTTACTTCTGTTTTAATAACACTCGTGATTTTTGGTGTTATATGTAATTATTTTGCCTTGTTCTCACGTCATGGCTGAAAATGGTTGAAATTGCAATTAAAACAGGCAGGCAAGTAAATGTTTGTTTCTCAGCAATGTGTTTGAACATTTTCGTCTGCCTTTAGTTTGCATATACAACTTTAGTTTTCCAGCTTTTCTTTCTTTGGGATAACAAAGACCACTGAGTCCTCCTTGCTTTTTATGGATGTCTGCATACTTGAAAAGGGCATTAGATATGCACTGTAAAGTTCTAATTCTGCTGCATTCTGTTATTACAATGTGTCTGTGCCTTCACTCTGAGAATACTGACCTGGCTGCAATCTTGGATCAGTCATTCAACTATTTAGGCAGGCAGTAGATATTACAAGGAGAATGCAGTAGTAGGTTTGAGACTTTCTGTCCAAAAACATCTGTAATAAAAATGAAATACTGATGATTCTGATATGTTCGTCAAAGTATAACGTAATTAAAAAATATTGATAGTTATGGCAGCAGTGTGTCTTTGCAATAGACAGCTCTTACCGTAAACCTGAATGCACAACTGCATTCCTTTCAGTAGAGGCCACCACTCCATGGGGAACCCCCCTCTCCCTGGGATGCCCTGACCTTAGAGATGATAAGTAAAGTAGTAGCAGGTGTTAGTCCACATGTGAGAGGCTTTGTTCACCATAAGAATGCAGGTTTCAAATTCCACTGTGAACCTTTTAAATTTCTTCAGAGCAGAAATTTGTAAAACTGTTTATTGAAAGAAGATGACCGAATCTCTTAACATAATTTTCCTTTTTTTAATTTAAGTAAAACTTAAGTTAAAGTTCAGTCACAAGGTTTATTGGGTATAACAGTATGAAATGGTGATTGAGCAAAGCTTGCTGGCACATTTCATGTTCTGGGTATTTATTGTAGGATAGATCATTTTTATATACAATGTATTAGCAGTTCTGTCACTAGTAATTAAGGTGCACCTTTTCTTAAAAAATGGCATGATAAAAACTAGAACATTCTTTTTTGCACAAATTAATCTCAGCTTTACTCAGAAAAGATCTGTGGTGATAATCTGTTTAGTATCTAATTGCACTACATTCTGTTATTCATTGTATGGAAGGCCAACACCCCCTCTAACACACAAAATCAATTTTTTGTAATGGTATGAATGGAATATGGGAAAGGTAAAGTGGCCACCATATAAAGCTTAGCATAAAAATGACTGCAGACTGACAACGTTGTTGCATTCTTGTGTACAAAAAAAAAAAAGCAACATCATCAGTAGCGACCTGTTGTCTTTTTTACCCACTAACAGAAATGGCACAGTTAATAAAAAGTGTCAAGATGACATATAAAATTAATGTATAAAACAGGTCAGTCCCTACCTGTAATTTCCAGCTTCCTAACCCAACCCTATTAATTTTTTTACCTGAGAAATACGTTCTAGTAACAGGTTGAGAAAAATGCCCCAAAATGCACTTTATTGGAATATGTAGGCACACCCAAACACATACATTCACAGGAACATGCCCAGCAGTCATTACTTAATAGCATCATGACATACGAGTCCATCAGTAATGCTGGTCATATTCACAGCCCCATTGTGACCTACTTATGTTAAGTTTATGAGTTTGGGATTACTATGATGTCAGTCGAATACTGTCAAGTAATTTAGACTGCTGTATGTCAAAGGCAAAAATTTGTGGTCAACAATCCAGGAGCCAGTACCCTGATTGAAGGCTCTAACTGGATATTTATTCCAAAGTCTAATAACTGACTACATTTTACATCTGTTTATCTTATTTAAGTTGATAATCAATGCTTAAGAGATTTAGTTGCAGTAATAAATACAAATCCCAGGCCAGGCTTTTAATTCCTTATTCTTCATGATGTTAAATACATAGCACATTTCCCTCTTTATACATTTGTCTTTAGTACTATAAATATAAAGATTTACACCACCAGACTAGTACATCAGCCCTTATTTTTTGGTAATGCAGTTCTTTAAGTAAATTCCCTATCTCTGATTGAGTAATATATATATTTAATTTTTTTTTATAAAACAAAAATAAATCATTCCCTAGTGTTGAATGATGTAATAATTTATTTCATGTGTTCTTATTTTGTTTTAGAGTTAAACTTAAGGCTGGATGGGAAAGCCTAAGTCGTTTCATTCTTGAACCCCGCCCAGCTCATTTTGGTCAAGAGATTTCAGCTAAACATCCGATCGCTGTCCATATACACAGCTTTACATTTTGTAGTACTGTCACTCTCAACCTCCAGGAAGCTACTGTCTATTTTTTGTAAGATCACATCAGTCTTTCTGCTGTTTACAATAGTTTCCTGAGCTTCACAGCTCTTGAAATATAAGAAGTGGGACTGTCTTTTGAATATTGGGTTATTCTGTTATGCATAAGCAAGGTAATTTGTTGGTAAGACTGAATGACTTTCTTACCTTAAAGTTTTATAATTACCTCTTCTCTACCTCAAAATAAATAAAAATAGCCTAGATATAGGATTATATAATGCAACCTGTCTGTGATGTAAATAAAACTGGTAACACTACCTGCAGGTAAATGTAACACAACAATGTATGGCTAACATCTAATACCAAGAAAAAAGATATCATTCAGCTCCAGTTTTTCTTGGTGGAGCTTCCTGCAGTCCCCCACCCCACCATTTCTTACAGCCAGTAGAGCTGTACTTTTATGATGCATTTAAGGGTGATGCCCTACCTACATCATGACATGAAGTGGTACCATTGGACCTTTGTTACTACCAGTCTACAGATTACTAGTACATTATTGTTATGCTGTTCAAAGCAGACTAGTGATGTATTCAGAGTTTTCTTATTAGTATTTAAGACTTTTCAGTCATGGACATACCTCACAGAAGTCCCTGATTTTTGCCTCAGTATTGTTTTCTGTCTTTTAAAGTTTATGATGTGAGGTTGTAGTCTAAGTGTTGCTAATCATTACAGTTTGCATTGTCCTATTTCTGTCATACTTATCTCCGAATAACGCTAGTAGTTGCTTAGTGCTGTCTTACTTTAATCCAAGAAATGCTAGTTCTAAGAGATCATTACTTTAATTTTGTCAAATGTGTAAGTAACGAGTTCCTTTAATAAAGTATTTCTAATTCTGCACATTTGTGGGAGTATTTCTTTGCCCTCTAGTACTTCATTTTAAAAGTTTGTGGTTGTCAGCTAAATACAACCATTTTTTTGATTGTGTCTGTCTTAATTAACAGGCTCACAATGAACTATTTTTGTTCATTGTGTGTCTGTTAATTAAGATGAAGTTTTTGTGTGGTTTCCATTTAAAACCTTCACGAGTACCCAGTTCTGTACGATATAGGTACTGACACACACCCCTTCCCACTTGCACCAGACAGGCTTAACTTCAACAGGCACACAACACTGTGCACTCAGCAAGCCGTCATTCAAAAGTACAGTGCTGGTTTCATCAGTTGTACATTACGGTGAAGTATATTGTTTAATACTGTTTTCTTGACGAGTAACACATAACACAAGTCTTGTAATTCAAGATGCGACATTGCAGCATTTTACAATATGAGCGCATTAGCAATGCAACCCACTGTGCTGTAAAGGCAGGATCTTTTAAGGCACAACTTTCATTTGCATCAAATTCTAATTAGCATTTTCTTACTATCATAACAATTCTATTTTGTTGTGATTAAATAGTAAGGAGTGTGATAAATAAATAATTCTACATATTTAAGTTATAGATTTGTTTGTTGTAATTTACTAGAAATTATACTTCTCTACTAGTAATTAAAACAGTGCTGGTTCTGAAAGAAGGGGGTAGAAACTATGACTTAGAGTTCAGATGAAGACGTACTGGAGTTGATACTGGTCCACAGCACCTCTGGAGGTAATGAAGTACCTCAATGGAACAGCTTTGTTGTTTTCCTTCAAGTCTAGTGGCAGACCAGGTATCTGGGAGCAGTCCTATGTAGCAGACTTGTAATTATATACAAATAATATATTATCACACCAGAAGAGGTGGTAATAAGGCAGTATGAGTACTATAGACCAAGCACTTGACTATTACACTTTTTGAAAAGTAATTACATGGGGTCTCATTAATGGGTAAGAGGGGGCACTCTTGTAGCAGTGACTCAAGATTTTGTAATCCATTGGCCTTTAATTCCTTAAGCAGCGAGTTTCTGATTTTTGAGCTTTGGACTTTAGTTGGAAAAAAGCATCACAAGGCAATGACATAATAAGTTCATTTTTGTAGATCCAGTGATTTGACTGATATGATTATTTGTCTAATCCTTTTGGCTGTAAGAAATGGTGGGGTGGGGGACTGCAGGAAGCTCCACCAAGAAAAACTGGAGCTGAATGATACCTTTTTTCTTGGTATTATATGTTAGCCATACATTGTTGTGTTACATTTACCTGCAGGTAGAGTTACCAATTTTCTTTACATCACAGACCAAAGCTGCGTAGGATTTGTGAAGCTCAAAGAGTGCTTTTTGCAACCAGGTGGGGTTGGATGCTGTCTAGCTAAAAATTGCAACCATTCAGATGGTACTGGATGGAATATAAATTAAAAAATGGTATTCTATTTCTGTTTGTCATATGTCTTCACAATCTAGTATTTTATAGGGTAGACATTGTACTGGTTGAAAATATGACATCTGTTGCTGTTAAGTAAGGCATGCATGGGAGCCTTTAGAGCAGTGGTGGTTGTGGTTTTTAATTCAGCTTGAAAAGATGTGGCTAGGATGTGGTCTTGCTAGAAAGATAAATCAAGAGCAGCGTTTAAGTTCAGTTGTAGTTTCTTATTCAATGCCACCCCCCTGCAAACCTCAAAGGTATTTTTAAATGCAGTCATATACTGAAGAGTCAGTGGTAGGGTCTCTGTTTCATAGGTCCACAATTTAATAATGCAGCATGGACATTGTATATTCTCCTCTGTCCGCATGGATTTGCAGTAGGTGCTCTGATTTCCTTCTAATATAATCAGTTGACCGTATATGTGTGTATGATATATATGTGTGTGTGTGTGTGTATGTGTGTATGTGTATATATATATATATATATATATATATATATATAGAGAGAGAGACACACACACACACACACACACACACACACACACACACACACACACACACACACACACACACACACACACACACACGTTGGCTGGAAAGGGTCCATGGGCTGGCCACTCCACTTATTCAGACATGTAATTAAGTAAATGAAGTGTCTTATTTTGAAGTTAGCCATTGTAATGTAAGGTTCATTTGCTTGCAGTGACTATGGAAACCTAAACCAGATATTGCAGAATACAGACCTTCGCATATTTTACTCTAAATTTACTACAAAGGCATGTGTTAATCAGACATTGATCATTTTACATAATTTGACATATTATGCAGCAGCTGGTATAATAAATATTATGATTTTTTTACTGAATTAATAGAAGATGCCTTATTATTTTAATGTAAGCATGATTTGTAATGCTAAAAGCAGCTGACATATTGCAATGTTCTTCATGACATTAGTATACGGGATAGTGTTAAAGTACTTCTCTGATCATTTCTGACATGCTGTACAATGATTTCTATATTGGATGGAACAACGTAATCTCACACCCTCAGGAGTAATTCTATTATCTAGATGTGCTATTAAACATCATGAATGACTTTTTCTTTAACTCGTGAGTCATCTGAACATACTGACATTACTGCTTTCACTCGTTGGCATAATCACTGAAAATAGTAGTCATATTTTGACTTATGGCATTTTTAATAACTGTCTACTTTTTATTAAGAGCTGCTGATTTCATCATCACTCTGAATCATAGCAGTGTCAGCAGTCATCAGAACTTTTAATAACCAAGTACTTTTTTTGTTTACCAAGAACTGAACATTTTGGCATTTTTCTGAATTATAAGCACTCGTTCTTCGTGTATGGGGGAGTGGAGGTGGAAATACTCTATGTAACTGCCTTTGTAGTTTAAGAATACTACAGTAACATTTTATTCATGAAAATGGCAGAGCTCACTAGGTACTAAAACATCTTTTCAGAGTTCACTCCAAAGTCCTGAATAGGTAAGTGACTTCTTCAATCAAGTACTTTGCTAATGGAGACTGGAAAAAATGACCCAATGAAGTTAAAATAGTTTCCTAGCAGCACATGGTTTTAAATCCCTGAACTAAATTGCCAGAAAAATGTAATCACTTAACCATAGTTAGGCTTTTGCTTTATATAGTTTCCCATTTTTTATCAATATTAATCACAACATTAAACTTATTTTTGCAGTCTTGCATACACACACAAACACACACACACACATATATATATATATATATATATATATGTATATATATATATTTGTTTCATTAGTAATACTTGCTGTGTGGTTAGCATTGCCACCTCACAGCAAGAAGTTCTCTGGTTCGATCCTTGGCTGGGGTGCCTTCTGTGCCGAGTCTGCATGTCCTCCCTGTGGTCACGTGGGTTTCCTCCGGGTGCTCCGGTTTCCTCCCACATCCCAAAGACATGCTGCAGGTTTATTGGACACTCTAAAATTGGCCTTAGGTGTGAGTGTGTGCCTTCTGTGGAAGGTTGGGCGCCGGGCTGGCAACTCGACACCGTAAAACTCCACTGCCAATCATGAGCGGACAAGGTGATCCACTGTGGCGACCCCTAACCGGGAAAAGCCGAAAGAAGAAGAAGAAGACATAATACTTGCTGTCTTATTTTGTTGATATTTAAATGGCATGTTGTCAGAAACACTACTTGTGTGGATTCATCATCTGATTAATCAGAGTGGGAATACATTCACTTATAAAAAACACAGATCCTATAGTCTTCACTTGTAAACTTAATAATTTTGCATAGAAGGAACACAAAACATACAGATCATAAACCGAAAAACATACAGATCATAGACCACAAGTACACATGCATGCATACATAAGTTAGTACATATTTTGTAATTTTATATTTGTAGAGTGTAGCTGTATAAATACAATGTTTCTAAAAGACTATAAAGGCTTGGCTGGCAGTTTACCACAAACAATTGCTGCTTATTGAAATAAACTTGCTAGCTATGTAAAATACAGTCTGCTTTCATGTTTTAGGGCATATAAGCAACATTTTATCATAGAAGTTTTAACTACAGAATGGCATAACCGTCAATATATTTTTGTAAAAACAGCAAGTAATCAAAGAATTTGACAAATACGAGACCAGTATGTATTTAATGTAGCATTTTTTGCAGGGTTGTTAATCTTTGAAGAACCTATTAACATATTTGCCAGTTTCAGTGGATGATGTCTGAACTTTTGTACAATAATTTGGTTAGAGCCATATAGGAGTTGAACCTGAGTCAGCTGGATGTATGTAGCTCATTTGTTTGTCATTACCTTTTTTTATTAGGTTGCACTTCCATAGTTTACATGCAAGTATATAAAACTTCAAGGGCATAAATGAATCAGCTGAAGCTGTTATACAGAAACGTATGACAAAGTTCTGCTGCACATCGCTGTTGAAATATTAGGAGGTTGTGCTGAAAAAAAGTACCAGTCAGTCAAAAAATAAATAAATAAAAAGCTGCACAAACATCAATCTCGTATAAGTTACAACATTATTCCTGTACTTTTCTTTACAACAGGAACATCACTTTACATCTCTTGTTGCTGATTTTGGAAGTGTAGCTCATTGTGTTAGTGAAGATTATGACAGAATTTGGGTCTGAATGGGTAACTTGGCAGTTTCCATTAAAGTACTGAACTTGTAGAATGACAAAGTGTTCCTAGAAATACTGTCTGCAAATGAATGTGTAAGTCTGTATACAGGCAAGTATGCTTTGACAGAATCGTCTTTTGAGAGGCAGATTTGAGGTTCATATTCAGCAATGACCAGACTAAGTTGCAGTACATTTTGCTATTAATTGGCTATGCTCATATATGTGACCAGATATCCTGTTTATGGTCAATGCATCTGATAATGGAATATTGAGAAGAAAATCAATAACATTAGAAGTTCTCCACATTCTTGGTAGCACCAAACTGTGGAAGGTTACCACATCCATCATCATCATCATCATAATTGTGCAGTCTGTTACGATTCAGTGCTTATTTCTCTGTTTACATAACTTGATTTCACATTTACATCTAGCAGTTTCAGTAGCTGTCATTGGGATCAGTATGTGCTGCCTAAGCATGAGTTATCAACCTATAATTAAATGTGGTTTATATTTTTATCAAATAGTTAGGTCTGCATGGATTATTTATGTATCAGTGCTGTGAAAATCTATTTTCTCTTCTCTGACCATTCAAAAACCTTGCTGTATTTACTTGTTGCAAAACATGTGCACATTACATATGCTTACACACACACACACACACACACACACACACACACACACACACACACACACACACACACACACACACACACACACACACACATACACATATATTCTTTCTATTAGTTGATCATTGAACAATGTTTTAAGACCTTTCTGTTTTTACTCACTTGTTGCAAAAATTATATGCACAATGTGTATGTGTGTGTGTTATTTTGTATGTGCATATATTTTAGATATATAGGATATGTGTAGAATGTGTAGATATAGTTGTATATGTGATGTATAAGAGTGTGTCTGTGTATGTGTGTATGTGTGTGTGTGTATGTATGTATGTACATGCATACACATGCACCCGGCACCACCCAGAACATGCAAATTTAAATTTATTTATTTGTTTGCAGGATGGGTAAGACCCTGTGTACCCCTATCCATCTATCCATCCACAACTCCTTTTCCCATTTTTGCACATGGGGTTGGGGTGTCACTTCAACAGTGACAATTATCTAGAACCAAGGTTTATAGTACCAGGTGGTTAGCCCTGATGCGGTAGTTCTTCCACACCACACTCATATGCATACTCACACCAGTGGCCAATTTAGAGTGTTCAATCCACCTACTGCGTGTCTTTGGAATGTGAGAGAAAAACAGAGCACCTGGAGGAAATCCATGCAAACACATAGAGGACATGCAGACACCACACAAAAGGCACCCCTGCCAAGAATTGAACCAGGAGACCTTTTGCTGTGAGACAACATGCTATTCCAACTCCAAGATCACATAATCCGTGGGAAAAGGGCTTATTTTCCAAACTGGAGAATTGTGGATATCACACACCTGTTGACTATCTAGTTTGTTGACCAAATCATGTCAACAAAACAATGGTTGATGTAAGGGAGTTACACTTATTACAAGTGTTTCCTTATGCATCACACACACACACACACACACGCACGCACACACACACACACACACACACACACACACACACACACACACACACACACACACACTAGGCAATTATATTTATTTTTCTTATATTATTTACTTTTCTACCAGGTAAGCAGTCTAATTCCTAGACCATTTTTCAGGTGTGTCTAAGGCTTTCTAGAGAGCTCATACAGAATTTGTGTACTGAACCTGTTAAAATATTGAAGTATAATGCCACAAGCAGCTGTTAATTCCATTCTTTGTTATTGTTTTTCTGAAGATAAAAAATATCAGTCTATAAATGGTGTATTTCCAATTGCTTTCAAACTTACACAGCCCTTTTTTAAGATAAATAAAATACCCAGTAAAGTTGGCCTCAATATAAACATTAGCATTGTGAACATAGTTGTGGTGATAGGAGGTACTACCAACCATGCCAGGAGAAGTATGGCAGTGGCTGTGAACTGGAGTTTTGTAAAGAATTATATGTCATTTGTGTATCAAACTGATTTGTGCAGATGTTTCTGTTGAAAAATGTATTTGTAAAGTTGCTTGTGTTTAAATGTACCAACAGTGTGCCCTGCTGGAAGGAAAATAAATGTACATTTATTATTGCAACTGAATTAAATGTATATGTTTTAACAGAGGATACTAGAAGAGAAGAGATTAATCTCAAACTTCAAAAGTAGTAAAAAAATTAAACTAGTGGGTCTGGGCCATAAAGATGGTGTCTCACAGTTTTGAATGAAGCCAGAGATGCAATGTCTGTAAGAAGTTTGGTTTATTAGCTCCTGTAGGAAGAGTGGAAGTGTTTTATGGTTTTATGACTTCCAGGAGCTGCAGCAGATATGAGCAATGCTCATGTGTGTGTATTACTGACACATAGGTGCTATATTCCTGGCAACTTCTAGTGTTGGTGATAATGCAGGAAGTCAGAAGTCATATTTCCAGGTGTATGTGATGTCATTCTGTACAGAAATAATGTTTTAATATTAGGGGAGACTGCAGTCTCTTGGCAGTCTGTACCTGGAACCTGACAAAGGAAGAAGACCACTCACACCGCTTCATCTTGCCTTGTGCTAGTAAGAGTACCAGGGACTGCTACTCTTTAGATTAGTCAGGAAAGTATAGTGAGAATAGTTAAGTATTGTTTTTATGTAACTCTGTGAATCTTTCCAGCTATGCTCTTTATAATATTGCCTGTGATTGAAACTCTGGTGTTTACTGTAAATAGATATTTCATATTTTCATAGGTTCATAGGTAGGTACTAGGCTATTGGCCCTAGGGCATATATAAGCCTAGCCAAAAAGGTACCCTGGCTTTCGCCACCCAAGGAAATTATTTACATGTGCCCCTCTCGAGCAGAGCCACAGAAGTGATCCTCAGGGTGAATTTCCTATTTCCCATCCAATCATCAAGAGTTTTCTTGAAGAGTGCTAATGAGGAGCTTTTTTTGATATAGATAGGTAGTTTGTTCCAGAGTATGGGAAGTCTCTGAGACAGGAATCTATCCCTCCTGCATGTTCTGTTTATTGTGGTGAAAAGGTTTAGGTCCCTAGAATGTGTAGCTCGGAGGGATTGGGATTTCTTTAAGTGGAACATGTCCAACAGCTCTGAGTTTGACATAGCTTTGTATGTTAGGCAGAGATTGCCTCTGAGTAGGCGATATGCAATGGAGTAAAGCTGGAGTTTTTTTAGATGGTCTGCATAGGGCATCTGTTTGAGACTGGTAATCCTCTTTGTGAGGTATTTCTGCAGCCTTTCCAGTTGTTGTAGATGTCTTGTGAGGTACATACCAAAAGGAGCATTGTATTCTGTAATGGGTCTAATGAGTGATGAGTAGAGGGGAACAATGACCTCTTTTTTCCTGGATGAGAAACCTTTTGTGATGAGGTGTGTCACATAGAATGATTTCCTGACTACTGTGACAATGTGATTATCAAAGGAAAGACTACTGTCCATCTCTGTCCCAAGGTCTCTTATCACACTTTTGGTGTTAAGTAGACTACCGACAATGTGCTAGTTCATGGGAATAGAGTTTTTACCAAAAGGGATGACACTGCACTTTTTGGCATTGAGCTTGAGGCCATGGCTTTGACACCAGGCATCTGTCTCAGTGAGGCCCTTTTGTAGGATGTCCACATTGTTAGGAGTTTCAATTATGGCTCCTAGTTTGCAGTCATCTGCACACTTCATTAACCAAAGGCCTTCTGTGTTAGCCTGTACTTCAGGGAAGTAGATACCAAACAGGAGAGGACCCAGGACTGAACCCTGTGGTACTCCACTTGTCACTGGTCTGAAATCGGATTTGGAATCTACTACTTTCACAGTGTGGGTTCTGTCAGTAAGCCAGTTGGCAACCCATCTTGTGACATAGGGATTTATGCCTAGTTTAGTGAGTTTATCTATAATTCCAGAGTGGGGGATGGTGCAGAAAGCCTTGGTGAGATCTAGATAGGATGTGTGAATCGCCTTACCCTCTTCTATGGCTTTGGTGACTGCTTCAAAGAAGTCTATCAGGTTTAGGAGACATGATCTGCCTTTTACAAACCCGAACTGGGTGGGGTCCAGAGTTTGGAGATTATCAGTGTCTTTGTTTATAAGTTCCATGATGATATGTTCCATGGCCTTGCAGACCAGGCTCATCAGGCTAATGGAGCGGTAGTTCCCTGGGTTCATGGTGGATCCCCCTTTGTGGAGCTGTGCACCATTCAGTGGGCACAGAGCCTGAGATGTTCTTTTATTATTATGTATATTTAAACTTCTCAGTGTGGCTGGTCCTTTTAGAAAAATATTTAAGTTTTGAGAGGATTTGCACATTTTTATTTGGTGTTAACTCTGGCCACTCCTGAAATCCGTGTTGCTTGTTCAGCATTACCATTGGTTTTAATATTAATTTCACTCAAGTAGAATTGAATACCCTTTTAAGAGCCTTATAGTAACTGACTGGGGGCAGTGAATCTGCCTTATAGTCTGGGCAAAGTTGGTAGAGTGGGTGATCTGTGACAGCCTTTCCCAGGTGTGTGTGTGTGTGTGAAAATTATATCTCAAAGAGTGTGTCAGCTACTTGAAGTAGGGACAGGAAACACTGCGTTCACAGAGAGGGTGCTGGAGGACTTGGCTTGGACACTCAGCTGAGGACCTAACACTACAGCTGTGCCAGTGGGGAGCCTTACTGGGGACCTGGAGAGAGACAGAGAGACCCAGATCCCGAGCTTAGTGTATTCCCTGTATGCTCTTAAAGGAAATTGTGCTTGATGCAGAGAGATCTGCATCTGGGAATACTGAGTGTATCCATTTGTATTCCAAGGGAACGTCCCTCTCCAGTGTGAGTAGTGAGGATTGAGGCTCATTGATTACTTGCCCAGAGTGGGGGCATCACAATAGTAAAGGCAAATAATAAAGAAATGACATCACTTCCCTACCTCTGCAAACAAGATGACTGACCATTGTTTACAGGACCAACATACAGAAAAATGGATCCCCCGATATCATTTTAAATGCATGGTAGCTGAATCAGGAATGTGCATTTTCATAGACTTAACAGTTTAATCAACTAAAAGGCCCTGAAACAGCTAAAAATCACAGAATATTTGGGTTAATGGAATTTCCCTTTTCCCCAGTATTGTGCGTTCTCATTGTTTGTACGTGTCGTGTGTGTGTGTGTGTGTTCCTTCTTCTTGTTAGCTTTCATCTGCATCTTTGAATGTGCTGTAGCTGTCATATTTTTGTTTTTTGTATCAAGTAATGTTAAGACTGATATATTCTTTTATGTTTGGAGCTTTTCTTTTCTGGCCAGCCCAGTTAGACAATCCTGGTAAACAAACACAGTAAATTAAATATATATTAGTGGTAGCATGGGGGACACTGGGGGGGGGGGGCATCCCAAAAAATTGTTAAAAATAGATTAGTTTTCTTTAAAACTAAATTTTGTGCAGTTTGATTAATTTGTTTTAGATAAATTTATGATTAATGGAACTGTTGTTGATAAAAGTTCTATTGCACAATCACTTGCCCAATAACAAGAAAAAACTATAAGTGTAATACTTGCTATGAAAAGTATGTAAAAGACTGCATAACCATTTCATTATAGATTAGAAGTAGAAATTCCAGGTGGTGATCTGTCCAAATTTTAACCAGGCCCAACTCTGCTGAGCTTCTGAGATCAGCTAAGATCAGGTACATTCAGGGTGTTGTAGGTGTGATAAGGAAAGGTGAATGACTACTTGTTGTTAATACAATAATAGGTTAATGGTTTGTAGCGCTTTGGATGCTGTTAAAAAGAAATCAACATAACTGTGGTTTCCTATCTGAAGGGAGAAACAACTGCTCATGGAGGAAATCAAGTACCTGACTACCTAGAGAGTACTACTGACCATTTAGTTAGCTCATACAGCTGCTGTACATGCACAAACCTGATAGAGTCAGATGTTGCTGTGTGAACACACACCCTGATGGTTTGGTTTGGTTAACAAACCGCGATTTCTGTTTTTATAGCAGGTGTGTAGTAATAAGACACAGGGATACATTTTAAGGCCTTTGTAATAGGTTGTGACCTGTAGGACAGTGTTCACTTATTTTGAAGTACAGAGACTTTCATTGTTATTGTGCTGCTTGGTACCCCCAGTGCTGTGTGAATTACTCGGTTTCTGAAGTCCAGTATTCCTCATTGTGCCTGACTGAACATTTCTACTGTTCTAGTCTTACATCCAGCAGTCTTTCACTGAAGAAAAACTACCTACCATTCTGTTTAAATTTCTCTCATTGACTTCACTGCGTGGAACACCAATTTTCACATTAAAGACCCTTTGGCACACCTAATCTGCACATTAGCTCACTTGCTTAATACATTGTGGATAGTGACTAATCCATACCTTGTCTCTTTTTGTTTTACCCATCACTGAAAAGATTTACTCTACATCTGTCCCATTTATGTTTGCCTTCTGTTATTTTTGTTACTGTGGTTCCTCATCAAAAAAGCAGTTCCTATCATTTACCACTGTTTCTGTGAAATATCAGTTCTTGTTGTCTCTGTGAGCCATTTATGTTTTATCTTCAAATTGTGCTGTCAAATTCTGATATAGCTTTTCTGAAAGAGTGTTTTGACTTGGGCTCCAGGGATTTGAAGACGTACTTGAAAGTTTCTGTCACTGTACACCCTCTTCCTTCTGGACTATATGTGTTAAACTCTGATTGAGGCCAATTCAGAAGAGACTGCAATTATCTGACGAAGGTAGAAGTGCCTAATCACAAGCAAGATGGCTGACTACATTTTTAAAAAAAGTGTGTTGCTTAGTATAAGCAGCTTGCAGCTCAGCACAAACCGTTTGCTCTTAGTATCCCTGATAGGTGAAATGCAAGTTTCATAAAAAGATTTGCAGGGTTTCATGAAAAAATAGTGGGTGCACCACTGATGTTTTCTGCACAAACTGCATGGAAACTGCAAGTTTGCAGATGATACAGCTACTCTATGCAGTGGCAACAGTTATTGACAAATAGTGATTTTTTTTTTACATTGGAAATAATAACTTGGCCAGCTTCGTGCTGAGTCAGTCATTGGCCAAACCCTCCAGACTAACATCAGAACAGTGTAAGGTTATGGGGGTCAATGGTGCAATGAATGGGTACCACTTTTTAATCTGTAGCTCACCTTAGAAGTTATTTAAATAAGATGTAAAATTCCTTGGCTTGTTTTGGTAGTATGTGTCTTTAATCATGCCATGGGTGGGGGTTCTTCTTTCACAAGTGACAGCTATAAGAGGTAGCAACATTCAGGGTATCAAATATGTTTAGATATTGGAAACTTTTTTTAAAAGTATCACAAGTTTTCATATGATTAGCAAAGATTTTTTCCTCTGTGGGTGACATATACTTGAAAGTATTCCAAAGCTGCAAAAACATATCTTAGAATAGAAAAAAACCCCACAATGTCCAGCATACTTCTGAACTATCCAGATTTTTGCCAAATGTCCAGATTTTTGCTTCATATTTTTGGTCTGTTCATCATTAAAATATGCGGCTTTCTGGCAAATCATCAAGGACTGAAATCACTAAATAATGACATGTTTGAGTTTCAGACTTCGGATTCTTCAGAAAATGTATTCTAATGCAAAACCTGTATTCTAAGAGCAATATTCAAAATCTGTCCCTGATTTTGGGCCTTTTTCTCCCATTATTTTTTTGACTTTGCCCAGATTTCTTATGTTTATATATTGAGAGGTGTAGCTTCCAGTAAATTAAACTATTTAAACAGAGCAAATGTGTGGAACAGCAGTGAAATAAAGAAAAGAAACAATGTCGAATGGAAACAAGAAAAAGATGGCACTGATAACCATATCTATAGCATGTTTGGACTGATAGACCACTGTAGCTATGTGTAAGCAAGTTAGATTCAAGCTCACCTTTGCAAATTAAAAAAAAAGAACCTCCTAAGTGTTAAAAAAAAATCTGTGTGATCACAGAGAGTATACTGCAATGTAGTGAAATAGTTTTGAAAAAATATTGTTTTTCCCTGTCACTGTGGTTTTTACTATTCTGTTTTTTTGAGTAGTATTTTTCTAGGTACTGTACGCTGTTTAACCACCAAGAAGATTTTTGGATCCAGTGGCTGTCTTTGTTTAACCACTAAGAAGATTCTGGACTCCAGTGTCTGTCTTTCATTATCTGGAGGCTGTTGGGTTGACCTCCAGGAGTATAAGCGATATATTCATGCCATGTTTCTTGGTTCACTCCCTTTTAGAGTTTATGAAGTAAGAACCGACCCTATCATTTCATATTTGACTCCTTTTGAGAATGGAACCATCTGGTCTTGGAAGAAGCCTTTATCTTGTTCCTAACCTGCTCTTTAATTGGGAACCTGACATGAAATTGATCCAGAAGGTATGCATGTAATTTTCATGCTGGTTTCCTTCCCTGACATGTTAATTACTGACAGCAGTTATCTGCATAGTCGACTTATATCCCCAGCCTTCACTGGAGATAATTGTGCAGTTTCTCACAGGATACCGTCTCCCTGATTACTTAGACATTCATGCTTAAGACCTTTGAAACTCTTGGGTTTTTGCAGCTAGACAGCTTTCCATTTCTACTAGTGCACCTGCATAGTGGTTAATAGTTCCCAGTGGATGTTTTTTCCCCTGCTGCCTCTGAACCTCATCTGCCATGCAAACTATTTTCTCCCTTAGTACTTTGCAGATCCATGTTTGGTTAACTCAGACCTCAGTTAACCAGATAGTTCTTAAATTTTCTTCAAACATATCAAGCCCAAGGGCTCACAGCCTTTCATAGGTTGGTACTAGGCTATCGGCCCTAGGGCCTATACAAGCCTAGCCATAACAATTCCCTGGATATTTCTTCCCACAATATTTACTTCTCTGGACCTTTACTTTTTGCTCATTCAGAAGCTACAAACTGATATTTCACTTGCTTGTACACATTGAATGCTCAGCTGATTACTGGCAATTCATTTGCAATAACACACAATCTAACTTAATGACCACACAGAAAAAATAGACATCTATAAAATTGGGCAAAATTCAAAAGCATCGACTGTTTATGGAAGGGGCATAAACATGATGTTTCTTTCTGGCTGTTCAGTTCTGTGATGCCAAAGAATAATGTATTAATAAAGTAAAATACAGACTGCATGCATTTTTCTGCACATCAGACAGTGGTCTGTATTTGTGGCATTGAAAAATGTTATGTTTTTCTGTGACAAAGTGTTCAACAGGGCTGCCTTTTATTTGCTTTCTGCTGAACCTTATTAAAGGAGAAGCCGTATTAGGCTCCACTTTTAAGAGGATAGCAAGCTGTTTTGTGACTTTCTGGGTTGTGATTACCTTTATGCTTCGAGCCTTATGAACTGTTTGTACAAACACAGATAAAGGCTTGGAAAGCTTTCCATTGTTGCTGGGATTAAAACCTGTGGTTCCACATTAACTCAGTATTCTGTAGAAGTGTGCATGTACTGAAGAACACTGAACTCCTATTCCTAAAGTCAGTTAACATTATCACTGAAATAATTAGTTACTGGTGTCTGTCTACTGACAAAGGATTCCACAATCACCAGCATCTGTATGCTCTTATACACTCATTCTAAGAAGCCAGTTTGTGTTTGATATTAGAAATGGATGATTTGTGGGGGGAGGTGGCACCAGTGCCTCTCCTTGTCCACCAGGTGTACCAGGTGCTCCCACTGCTCCCAGACTTCCTTCTACCTATGCTGAAGATGGATAGGGAGATCAAAGCTTCCTGGTGCAGCATTATATTGCTGGCGGGGAGTTTTACTTATGCCCTAACTCTGCATTTCTACCTTGTATGTGCCAGTAATTCCTTCTGAGGGGCCGTACAGTGGGGACATGCTGCATATTGTTCCATCTCCACAATGACTCAGCCAATGCCCTTGCCTGTTCTTAGTTTAGGACATGCCCCCTTGTGTGACCTCTGCTTCCACCAGGAATCCAATGCAAGGAGCATGCAGGCACATGCCTGTCTTCTGTCCTTCCATATGCCTGTTCCTTCCTTGCTGGACTGCAGACATTCAGGCTGTTGATTAAACTGGGTTACCTGGGCCATACTTGGGGCTTTATGCCTCTATGCCAAAGTGTGGCTAATAAGTTGATAGTTTTTGTGCTATGCTTTTTAGGGGGCCTGCCATCCCTAAACCTCATTTTCATGTCACTAAATATACATGGAGTAGGGAAATTAAAAGGCATACTTCACTCCTTCTCAGGAGGAACACAACGATAAACTTACATCAGGCCATAACTTTTCTTAAACCTGTAGTATAATTTGGAAAAAGGGGGGTGTAGAACAGTAAATAATCATCAAAACATTCTCCTCCTCAGCTTTAAAAATAGCCATTTTAGACTCCTTTATTGCTTCAGGTTTGGTCCTACAGAGTCTGACAATTGTAATTATCGTTCCTCTCTCTGGCTTGACTACGTACATATGAAGTCATTGCTTAGAAGACAGTAGCAATTTTCAGCAAGTATTTCTTGTGATTTGTCTTCACTTTCAAAAAACAGCAAAGAACTGTGAGTCTCATTATTAAGGCAAGACTGGTTGTTATAGCACACATGTGCCAAGTAATCAAAACAGTAACCATTTGAAATGATGGAACCTACTAATGCTTAGATTGATTGGCTAAAACAACTTACATACATATACTAAGTCTTGGATGGCCATTTATTGCAATATTCCCTTTATTCCAAAGTATGGTGATCTTGGAGTTAGTGTGTATCAATTAGGGGGTGTGGGTCCTTGCCGTGGGCGGGGGTGGGGGGGGGGGGCTTGACTCCTGCAAAAAAAATAAGTTTTAAAAGAGAAGAATAATGTTCGCTATTTGCTGTTCTCCTGCATTTTTGGTGCTTCCTTTCTGGAATGTCTGCACTTGGCATTATGAGTGCCAACATTTCAATAGAGAGACTACAAAAACACTAAAGGTAATGTTACTTCATCATTAAAAAGAAAACAAAATAACTGCAGAATGTGATTATTGGTTAAAACTGAACATTTATACAGAATTATTTACTTTTTGTTCAGTGATCAGTTTATATCGCTTGGCTAGTCTAATAAGTATTTATGAAGTGCACAGTAAGTATTGATGTAGACATTTGTGTAAATATTTGTTTTCGTACGTTAGTGTGTTTGTTCTTTTTATAAAATTCCTTAAACACTAAGGGCAAAAGATGAGGGAATTAACTGGGAAGCTGGTCAGGAGATGTCTGCTGAGTCCATTCTTAACTGCAGTATGTACAGGTGATTTATTGCACTACCTGTTAACATATAGCTGATTATGCACTGTTAATAGTAATAATGAGACAGAAGATTGTAATAAACAAGAGTGCAGAGAGTATTTGCTGTGTATTACTTGCTGAAAACAATGACTTCTGTCATATAGCTATGTACTGCTGCAAATGAAAGTAAAATGTAAATGCACAAAAAATAAAAATAAATAATTATTAAGCATTTTAAAAGTGCTTAACAATATACATAGAAACATACAACACTGAAGCCAGAAATATAGCACACTAAATACCTGTGAAAATAAGGAAAAATCAAATACAGATTATAATGTCCTAGAACAAGCTTTTTTCAGGGATCAACTGCCTTACTAAGTGTGTGTGTGTGTGTGTGTGTGTGTGTGTGTATGTATATGTATGTGTGTGTGTGTGTGTGTGTGTGTGTGTGTGTGTGTGTGTGTGTGTGTGTGTTTGCAGATCTCTTTACATCCATTGAATACTACTATTGCTGATGTGCATAATATCAAACCCAATTGATCAACTTGTTTGATGTTATGCATGTCAACACGCTACTATGCATTTGCTGAGAATTGTCAGTGCATGCAAAACCTTAAAAAAAAAAAAAAAAAAAAAATATATATATATATATATATATATATATATATATATATATATATAGATTCCCTTCAGAATTTTAAAACTTCAAAATTCATATGATCGAAGACCATATGTTCAAAGTTTTAAAACTTTGAAATCCTGAACGGAGATCGGCATACAGCGTGGAACAGGAGATTTCCCTTTTACCCCCTGTAGTGTGATCTCAGAGTTGGTATATTTAAGTAGTGGGGAGTGTGGGGGTACAGGGGGGCTTGCCCCCCTGCAAAAACATGTTTTGTGATGTGTTGACTACTTTTTTGGGGGGGTTCTTAATTTCGAGATTCCAAGATCTCGAGATTCTGAACTCGATGTTCTGAAACTCGAGATTTTGGTATTTCGGAATTAAGAAGTGGATCTATATATATCTATATATATATCTATATCTATATATATATATATATCTATATCTATATCTGTATATATATATATATATATATATATATATATATATATATGTATGTATGTGCTATATTGAATACTCACCTTTCAATTTATATCTCCTAAATCTCATATGCTTATTTTTGATATATTTATCAGCATATTATTCTCCTGTGCCCAAATAGTCAATTTAGTCAAGTTGTTTTGCAGACATGCCCTGTAACACATGTAATCAGTTTACAAAGATCAAGTAATTTGCATACAGACTGTAGAACAACATATGCATGCTGATGTATGGTTTCAAGTCCCAACCTTTCCAGTTCTGACAACAACTTATTCAATATTATGTCCCTACTTCATGTCAAGTTTTACCACCATTGATGTGCATTGATTATGGGGTTATAAAGGTTAATTTGTTGGTAGATAATTCTGCCTAACTGAAATCTAAACCAGTGCACAAAAGATTAATAACCGATCATATGGAAGCAAAACAGTCACTGTGAAAAACTAATCGTTCAGTGGAAAAACTGTAGAAGGAATGTGGACATTTCTGAAAGAGAAATCATTTGAATGCATAAAAAAATGCTTGATATCAAGATCAAGTCATGCAGTATCAGGAGGATATTTCCAGAAGAAGAAGGTATTTTATTTGTGTGAGAGACAAAAAATATAAGAAATGGAAAAGAGGTTGAACTACAACTTTGAAAAATGAAATAATCAAGCTGGACAGACAAATTAAACAATGTGAGACAAGATCAAGAAAAATTTGAAGAAAATTATATAAAGGTACTGATTGTAATAGGAAACCATTTTTATAGATACATAAGATATGAAAAGAGTAAAGATACACAAATTGATAAACTGTGTAGATTCTAAAATTTATTTTCGGACACAACAGATTATAGTTATATTTACAGAATCTTATACAAAGAACTTTGACTCCACAAAGGGGGTGGGGTGATTGTCCTAGTGCATCCAGGTAATCTCAGATACTGAAATCAAATTAGATTATGTTGAAAAAGAGCTACTTGTTAAATCTGTCTTTAAGGGAAAAGGGAGTAGGACAAAAAAGAGTCATACTGACCCTTAGTTTAATTTTATGTTATGGAAATGTAATGGAGAAGATAATATTGGATAAGTTATTGTAAGAACTGGAAAGGCTGAGACTTGAAACCATATATCTGCATGTTTATGTTGAAAATAGATCTATTACCACCTGTAACGTGATGTTTCACGTAATGTCATATAACAATTTGTAAGTCACAAAGTTTTTGAAGTATTAAGTACATACAGAAATAGTGCTTATTTTCAGAATTACTAGCAAACAACCAGCAATATTTCTAGCAAAGTGTGATTATAAACCAGCACTGATAGTGAATTGTCCTGTCTCCCACATTGGTGTTTCATACAATACACCTTAATAATATGTAGTTTTCTCAATTATGAAAATGTGAACATAAATTTTAAAATGTGAATAATAAATGGGAAATAAATATTACTTTCTCCACTGCAGGGATCCTAGAAACAACAATGTTATTGCCATCTTGTTAATTACTCTTTGCCCTTTCCAATACTGCATATTATTAGCTTAAAGGAGTTTGCTAAAGAAGCCAGCCACAGAAAAGTTCTGGATGCCATAAAGGCGGTATGGGAGTGGATTGGAAGTATACAAAAAAGGCATTTTAGGTGTGAGGGCAAGCCTTCCATGGCTTCTTTCATGACATATTACCCGGCTTCCAGTAGCATTACTAATGTGATGGGTCAAGTTACTTTTCTCCCCCTAGGATAAGCCTATCCTCCCTACCCAGACCTTCTAGTGCCCATATTGGTAAATTAATATGATTTCCTGGATCATGCTAAGGGTTTCAGCTCTGTAGTTCATGGGTTGGGTCAGAGGGCCTAATAGTTTTTGATGATTATTTTTGGTATTTATCACAAAAAATAAATCCAGTTCTTAAAGAAACAGTGTTATGAGTGGAGTGAGACAGCACATTAAGTATAAGCAGGTCACTGTGTGTAAGCAATTGCCTCAAGAGTTAATTTCCTAAGGTTTACTGATGACAAATTGGCCTGAGTACACAACTACCACTGTGAAATGAATCTTTATATATCCCAAGAGCTGTATAATGCATATAACATATGGTCTTGGATACAAGAGCCATTGTAGCTTTACTAATGATTGCAGTTAGGAAGAAGAGGCATTGCAAACTTTGCAGCCAAATACAGAGTCGGATGTTTCACAGCTGAATTTGAATGCCTAAAGAAAAAATGTCATGCAACACAGCTGATTGTTTAGAAAAAATAAACATAGTATTCAAAAATTACCTTTTACATACCTGTTATTTCAGAAAAAAATATATAACATTTGCACACACATACAAAAGTTTCAAGTGGATACAAGATTTTGATTAGCTGGTGAATAATTTAAGTAGAAAAGTTTTTTGACTGCAGGCTATAAATTGCCTTCCCTATCAAGGACTCATGTTGGAGTATAGGGAATGAGAGAGAAATAGGGGGATCCTAAGCAAAATACCAGCATTGGTAGAGTGCTTAGTAGAATCTAAAACAGAAGCTGCTGTTAAAAAAGGATAATAACTAGGGCATATAAAATATTGCATGATAACTATAGGAATCAATCAGAGTTAAAAAGAACTGGGAAGAGAGATTGGATAAGCAATTTACAAAGAAACAATGGGGGAAATGTGTATGTCTCCAGAATGTGTAAGAAGATCTAGAAGGTTTATGATCTTTTGCTTAGAAGTGTTTGCATAGGTATTTTTATACTCCAAACAGACTCCAAAGAATTTTTCCTCAGGTAGATTGCAAATGGTGGCATGATGGAGAAGAAAGAGATAATTGGGAATACATTTTTGGGAATGCAATGAGTTGGCAGACTACAAATTCCATGCAGACTACTCTAATAGAAATACTAGATAAGCAAATTTTTGTAACTAAAGAAATTATTTTTTTTTTTGCTGTGATACAGAATCAGAATTGCCTAGATATAGTAAAGTCTTGCTGAGTTTAACTCTGGTGTCTGCCAAAAAAGCAATTACTAGAAAATGGAAATCAATGTCTAAACCAACTGTACTAGAAGTAACGAATATATTAACAGAGATAAAACAACTGGAAGTGGGATCTTTAGAAAAGGGTAAGAACAAATTACATGGATAAAAATACCACTCAGCCTCTCAGCAGAAGAATCAGAGACAAAGCCAAAAATAACAAGGACAAAGGACCAAAAGCATAGACTGATTTTCAATGCTGTTCTTATATATTTAGAATGTTGAAAAAGTAGCAGTTTTGGTATTAACATACATTTTCTGTAGAACATAATGTCTGAAAAGTCAAATATGTTTCATTATTTAGTGATTACAGTCATTAATGGATTTTCCAGAAAACCGCGTTTGTGAAGAACAGAACAAAAACTGTTAAGCAAAGTTGGATACATTAGGTTAACACATGGGCAGGTTCAACTTTATTTCATAGAAACAGTTAAGAGAATAAATATTCCAAGCTAGTTCATATAAATGCATGCTAATTCTAAAATTAAAGTGAGCAAATAACAAAAGGATAAGTTGTTTTCATCTAAAGGCAGCCACCTGCTTACTGACAGCAGTCTTCAATGATTTACTAGATGAACACATATTTATGAGGCACTGACCAAAAACAAGAGGCATAGTCAGAGACAGTTTCAACTTTCCTTCAAATGCAAACAGTAGCTGGGCAGTAGCTAGCCCAACTAAGCAAAAGCCAGACTTTAAACCATGAAAATACATGTTTCCTTCATACACAGCTCCCCACTGTTCAGTGATTGCAGTTCTTATTACCATATCTGGTTGCTTGCCAGGATATAATAATAATACAAAAAAATTCACTTAGAAGTCAATCACATCTTTCTATCTTTCACAAGCAGCCTGTACCCTGACATATTTAATGACTGCAGTTCTCAGTTGTATCTGGTTGCCTGTCAGAGTATTACAGTAATAATAGTAATAACAGTAATTGTAATACTACTAATATAAAACTTATCTCAAGAGCCAACAGCATATTTCTTTCATCTGAAGCCAGCATGTATTCCCCCTTATTTAGTAACTGCAATTCTGAATACTGTCTTATTGCCTGCCAATGTATTAAAAAAAACTTGCATTACCACAATCCACTGCTTCACTTTCTGGTCAGTAGTTCACAACTGTATCTGTGGGCTTTCTGTTCATTGCCTTGCTATGAGTCATGGGAAAGCAACAAACAGAGAACTGTTGCACTTTACACAGAATTGCTATAGGCCATTTATTTATTTATTTTAAAGTTAATACACATTTTTAACCTAAAAACTAAGTTAATTGCCACATCCTGTGTATGTGCAAATAGTAGGCACTGTGAGTATGAAGATGTACACTATAGTCTGCCATTTAATACTTTTTTAACTAAAAGTGAACATGTTCCCCTAACAATTGTGTTCAGCATATACGTTAACTAAAATGAGTTAACAGTGTTGAACATAACAGGATTAAAAATATTTTTTGTTGCCATGGTCTCCCTTCAGCTTTGGACAAAAAGCAGCCAATGAAATCATCCTTATTATAATTTCCCACTGCCTATCAAGTAAAATTTGATTTTGGCCTAGCCTCCATTTCTATAAAACTGAAATTTTTGGATAATTTTCATAGTAAAACATCTGTTTACATTGGTTTACCTGCAGTAGCTTAGCCGCCGTTTATTTACCCTTGGGTGCTTGCAAGTAAATGAGTTAGGTAGTTTGGCTTTAGATGTCAATTTATAAAAGAATGGAAACTGTGTACTTCATATTTGAAAGCAGAAATTATAAAGACTCAAATCTGTCACACACTCTGCTGAGATTTTTCACTTGTCAATTGCTTTGAGGATACCTAAGACTAGAGATAATGAATGTAACCCCCCATTGCTTCACAGAGTTGTGAAAGCCCTGCCTTGAGGATATTTTCTGATACTGATTCATTAGGAATTGCATGTCTAGCCAGGATCAATTTCTAAATACAATATCACTTTGACTTGTGTTATCACATTACTGCACAATGTCTGGAAATGTTGAGCAGCAGTTTCCACACAAGTTGCACTGAGCTAACATTTGTGTTCAGTTGCAGATCTCTTTGTCTTGACCTGACTGACAGTTTTATCAGATGCAGATAATGTCCCTGGTTCATAGCTCAACAGAGTAGACTACCATCAGTTATCCATCTAGCCCTTTAAGTCATTTGCTACAGACCTCTGGAATACTTGTGGAACCGATAAGATTCCAAATGGTAAACTAAAAATCTGTTTCCACCAAGAGATCTGTTAGATTTGCATAGTTTGGAACTAGCTTCATTTGTTGGAACTATAGGTTAGCATCAGAAAAGAAAGTGATGTTAGCATTCAAAATTATTTTATTCTGTAACCAAGTTGTCTGAAATGGATAATATTTTTTCACCGATCTGTTTAAGTCGTTAGGATCTATGCATATTTTCAGTTTGTCTAGCTTCATAACTATTACTGTGCTATTTACCCATTCTTTTTTATTTCCTTTGCTTTACTATGACTCCTGCAGTTTCTGCACGTTATAGCTCTTTCTCAGTTCAAGCACTGTATGTAGATGAAACTCTTCCTGGAGCATGAGCCATTGGTATTGCCTCATTGAAAGTATTGATATGATAGTCTTCCTCTTACAGATAGCCTGGACATTGAAGCAATTCAGAATATGTCTCAGTACTTTGCAGCACTCACTCAGCTTTGAACTTCAGTGAAGTACTAATCACAGAAGCTCTTTTAATGCACCTCTACTTTATGACAGCGTCCATGTTCTGTCCTCTAATGTCAGATTTACTGCTTGGACCTTTGGTTACCAGCTGAAGAATCATTGTGCAATTGCCCAGCGTAAATTCATTTAATAATAGCAAGTGCCTCATGAGCACTGTAACCTAGAATGGTTGGTTTCTTAAACTGGCCTTCTAATGGCATTACTTGAAAACATTAATTATATTTGTTACCCTTGTAATCTCAGTCCAGCCATATCTATCCTGCAGGCTTCTGTTTATGTTCTGAGTACTTCAAAAGAATGCAGCAAGACTTCTACACTCTACTTCTACACTAATTCTAAGTACAATACTCACACCTTTACTGTGGGGCACCTGGGATGAACCTGAAAATGGTCCACTGGGGGTACTGTTTTACCCTTGTTAACAAATGAAATAGTAAGTGTAGTGTGTGTGTGTGTGTGTGTGTGCTTTAATGTGTGCTAACTTTATCCCTAACCATGTCATTAATCACATCCCTAAACCTTATCAAAAACCCTTTCCATAACAGTAAACAACAGATTAACATCCATTTCTCACATACCATATGCCACAGGTACATGACACTCCATCTGTCCCTTTCATTAGCCCTTATTCTAATTCTAACCTGCATCACTAATGCCAAAATTGTCTGTATGTTGGAAAGCTTTGGCACTGAAATCCATGTCTATACTTAATGCAATCACCGACCTGCAATCTTACTTCTTATGAAATCTCCACCACTCAACAGAGTGCTTTTGATGAATTTCCTAAGCACTTTACTCACAGAATGAATATTGTTTTTATATATATATATATATATATATATATATATATATATATATATATATATAAATATATAGGTTTACTATTAAAACATAGAAAATGGTATAGTCGTTTGTTCAAATACTCGAACTTAAATGTGGAAAAATGTAATATCTTTTAATCAAAACATCGAAAATGAGATAGCTGCCAACCGCATTTTGATGTATTCGATATCACAGTTGAAATGCAATAGTCCATTCAGTACAGCTTAAACATGGTATTATTTCATACTGGATACCCACTAGCTATCAAAAAGCAGTGATATATAAGTAAAATAGATAAAGGTTGACAAAATAACATATGATTGGTATATATTTATGTAAGGTTGCTGACATAGTGCTTCCAAACCTGTGATTTATTTTTTTTATTTTTCTTGTTATGCTTGTGTACATAGTTTGTGTACATGTTTTTATTCACTAATTAACTTTTTGGTATTTAAGTGTTGAACTTGATGTGTTTTGATGCATTCTGAGGAAGTCAAGTGACGAAAGCGGAAATTAAATTACTTTTACGTTATTGCTGTTTGGTTCTCTCTTTGCTTGCTTTCCGTTCGTGGATTTTTTTACTTGTGTACATAGTACCAAAGTCACCATCTGTAGTAAAATATTGTGTTAAACTAGCAATGGCAGTGACATGGGAATGCAGAAATGCAGTATTCCAGTGTCGTAATAGCAAACACAGGGCTGACAGTAAGGAACTGCAATTTTGGATGTGTGCCTAAAATGCACAATGTTGCGCAACTAGTTTGACGAAGCCACAAGGTGTTAACTGATCTCTGCGGGACAGTAACCTTTCAAACATTGCTTCCTTATCTACCACACAATGTCTTTTAGGGGATGATGGAAAGCAGAGCATTAGTCTTTTTTTAAATCCTCCACATGATTCTGCTTCAGCAAAATGGCATGCAAAATGTCTAACATATATAATTTCTGCCTGTCTAACAAACTTCATAGACATCTGTGCCAGGCTTTAACCACATTCTGACTTCTGGGATACCTTGGGGAACATGTATCCCATTGATTCCAAAAGGTAATCTCAAACAAAGGTGGCAACCTCTCAGCAGTTGATCCCCATATGTCATACCTTCTAGGTCTCCCTAAGATGTAATTCTCTCTAAAAAGTGCACAACTGTTTATCAGCTGCAGGCATATCAGTTTCTATTTCAGTTAAAGTGCCAGCAGTGTTGTCTGGACATACAAAAGTTAATGCTGGTATCTGCTTACACAGCATACAGAATTGCATACTGCTACAAAATTCTGAAGCTAAATGCAGCTTTTAAGTCTCTCTCCATATAATTTGACAGAGATGAAACCAACATCCCTTCATGACACTTTCAGTTAAACTACGATGAAAGGAGTTTACTGTGCCTTTCTTGAAATCACTCAACACCATCCCTGGCTGTAACTGTAAATCAAAACGTGCACACAGTTATAACACACCATATACAACAGGTATTGTTTTTGCGACTGTCTGTACCATCCATACAACAATGAATACCGTAAACCAGTTTACATCCTTTAGTGCTAATGGGGAATGTACCCTCAACAATTATGAATTCTGAGGCACACAGGACATGCAAATTGGATTCAGTGATTATAATCACACAATTTCTGCATGCAGTATGTTCTATGGTAAATGAACCATTTGTGATAGGTAAGATATATGGCGTAAGATCATTTAAAGATTGTATGCCAGAATACATACTCCTCTTCCTCTGCCTAATCTGGTTCACCATTTGTTTCATTGCTGAAGTGTTTGGTAGTGTATTTACCACAGAATCTGAAGTGTCAGCCAGTACTTCCAACACTGTCTCAGCCAGTACTTCCAACACTGTCTCAGCCAGTACTTCCAACACTATCTGACATGGATCCTCAAGTGAGTTTTCTGCTCTTCTCTTAATGTTTTCTCCAACCTTATGCATTCTACCTTTACAGCATCTGGCACATGGAAATGCCTTCTGCTTTTCTCCAGCCTATGACCATCCAACACTACTTCAGTTATGCACCTTCCTTTACACTTCTCCTTCAGTTTTTTGGTACAACACCAATATCTCCTACTGTTAACTGCTTTCTCTAGATGGTATTGATACCCGTCTGTGCGCAACAGCTGTTTACCCTTCTGGTTCAGTACAGCGTCATACACATTTCCAGGGACTCCGGGACAAACTCAGCTGCTTCACCTTCCATTGCAAATCTGTAAAGTTAACAGCAGGGATGCTATGAAACACTTATATTATCAACCAGGTATGGTATTGTAATGATGGACTAAACTTTACCTACTTTCTAAACCTTTGCCTATTTTTCACCAATGACTGGAATATCATACAGCAATACCAGCATTTAAACTGCACTATGCTCTACCATTATTTCACAGACGTTCCTCTTCTTGTACACATATATGTTGAAAGTACATAAGCAATACAAATCGCTTATAGTACAACCTTGAAATAACAAATGTCAGACTACTGATTTTACCCGAATATTTAAATTCAGTGAATGAAGATTTGATGGTATGCCCTTAAAGTTGCATTTTGATGTTACCATCTGTGACTGACTGCACTTTGTGAACATGATAGTAAACCACACACACACACACACACACACACACACATATATATATATATATATAAACATTTTTAACATTATTAATTTTGCAGCAAATCAGTCTGCTCTCTCCATCAGTTTTTGATGTGTCTGTAAACAATTAAAGAGCTTTGCTAAAGGCAATCTGCACCTCTTTTCTGAAAATCTAGTAAATAACTTTTATTTTTACTTTAGCTCATCTAGAACCATTTTCCATTTACTAAGGGTGTCCAGATGTCTGAAGCTACAGATGTTAAAACATTAAGTGTTATTCATAACTAAAATGCATGTAAGTGCACAAAATGACTAGCTATTTATAAATGGTATTTAGTAATGTTGTTATTAAAACTGCTAAAGTAAGTCAGTCTGGCCCTATACTGTAGGGAGATAAAGCCCCGACTGTTATGAAATGTATTTCAATATTTGCATGGGAACCGGAGCGACCACCTGGAGAGGGTAGGAGTGAGTAGCTGATGTGCTATCAAGCCCATATTGTAGCAATGCATGTCTTATGAGGCAGCTGGCACATGTGATAGCATGCATGAAACTTCTGCCAGCAGCAATTGTAATTTGGGGGAGGGATACAGTGGTGGGATGACTGAACCCTGAAGAGTGGATGATGGCTATTGTTCCTGGTTCGCTCAGCTGTCTTGCCTGATGAACAAATGGAGAGCAGGATGCTCCCCTCTGAGGAACAAGAGAATCAGGGAATCAACTGAGCAGATGGAAGAGTAGGGCTAGGTGGTCAATGGGGGATGTGGAATAAAAAATACACCTTACCCTAATCCTGATGTATCGCTATAAATGAAAACAATCTGCAGGTACTTAATACCTACATAGTTATACATCATATTACTCCCAATTATATAAAACTGTAGTTACAAACTGAAAAAGGAAATGTACTTGAAGGTGAAGAGCATTTAAACATCAAAAAACTGAAAAAAAAAATGTTAAACTTTTCAGTTTTTAGAATTCTTTTGTATTTCCAGCATAGCATTTAATGCTCTTGTTTTCCTATTCATTTGAAATAAATAGAATTATTTAACTTTTATGCATAGTGTAGTCTGATATTGAAAATACGTTAATTTTTTATGCTGAATTTTGATGTTCTAATGCAGGATGACGGACTATTATTAAGACTCTGCAATGCAAATAAAAGTTTGTTTGTAAAGGTTCAAAAGTAGTTGACGTCTGGTGAAAACGGAGTAGGAATGCTTTTTAGTCCATAATTAGTAACACTTCCAAAAACAGGCTGGAAACCGTAAATCCAAGTTAAAACACATTAACGTCTTTATTTTTTACAGTACGTTTTCGTCTTTGCCAACCAAATGACTTCATCAGATGCACAATGAATTATATCTAACACATATTTATACCCTTCTTAAATTAATTACTTAATTAAAACCAATCATTTATTTAAATAAGTTTAAAACCAATCAATCTTGTTTTTTGTATGAACTCATGCTCATGAATAATTCATTACACTTTTAAAATTGCGCTTCTGTAAAACGGAACTCCATTTCAATGCAGTCTCTTTGAAATGAAATGTCTCTAAAACAGTGTGCAAAATAGTATAAGCTCTCTGAGTTAAAATTTGTTGATATTTCTGTGAATGAAATAAATAAGTAAACTTTACTGACATTCTTATTGTGTAAAGGTTATTATTATGAGGTTAATAAACTGTACAATCAAATTCAAAAATCATCTCTTATGAATATATTATAAAATATAAAAATAATAAAATACAATTTTTATATATGATATAAAATAATAAAAATAGGGTGTTGATACTCACATAATGAATTTCTTACTTATATATTGTTTTTATGTGTCCCATATAAGAGTTTATAATTATTATAACATTAAAGTTTGGCAGATCTCAGTTTTAGTAATGGCATTATAGAGATATATTAATTTAAACCAGGGTGGCTGCTAGCATCTAGGGTTAGTTGCCACCACAATTCTCGAAATTCAATTCTTTCTTCCCATGGCCCTCCCCTACCATCTGTTCTTACCTGTTCTAACACTAGAAAGGAAAATTTGGCTTTTAAACATGTAATTGAGTGTTTGTAAAGTGCGTTAGTGTCTTTTTTAATAGATATTTCGTAATAATGTTCGTAAATCCTCCTTTTGAGTTTTCTCTCTGTTTTACCTACATAAAAGGATTTGCAAACTATGCAAGATGCTAAATAAACAAGTCCCTTTGAGTCACAATTATGATATTCTTTATTAACCAACCACTTATTTCTACATTCTAGGTAGAATTTGTCAATATTCATAATGTGTTGACATTGACTACACCTACCACATTTGTAAGTGCCTATTTTGTTTCTAGTGATTTTTGTTGGTTTATTTTCCAACAATGATCTTAGATTCCTTGAATTTTTATATGTTATTTTTTGTGGGCCTCTGGGTATTTTTTCTATATCTGTGATGGAAATAAAATGTTCCCATTCTTTCAAAAACTTTTTCTTTGTTATATTATTAACTCCGTTATATTCTAATACTAGGGTTTTGTCAAAATTAGAATTGTTATTTTCCTTCTGTGTATTTCTTGTTCTCTCTAAATTATTAACATTAATTATAGGTTTAAACCTATCCATTCTGCCATTTACCACTTCTTTTCTAATTTCCTTAACGAAGTTGGGGGGGGGTAGCCTCTTTCAAGGAACATAGATTCTAACAAGTTACATTTCTCCTCAAAATCTTCCCTTCTACTTGTCATGCGACTCCCCCTTACAAATTGACATTTGACTATGTTTTTTTTTGTAATGAATTATTCATGAGCATGAGTTCATACAAAAAACAAGATTGGCTGGTTTTAAACTTATTTAAATAAATGATTGGTTTTAATTAAGTGATTAATTTAAGAAGGGTATAAATATGTGTTAGATATAATTCATTGTGCATCTGATGAGGTCATTTGGTTGGCAAAGACGAAAACGTACTGTAAAAAATAAAGACGTTAATGTGTTTTAACTTGGATTTACGGTTTCCAGCCTGTTTTTGGAAGTGTTACTAATTATGGACTAAAAAGCATTCCTACTCCGTTTTCACCAGACGTCAACTACTTTTGAAATTTTATTTGTGTGTTATCGCTGGTAGTTGCCTGTTGTTGGTTATTTTTGTTTGTAAAGGTGATACAAAACATATGCATGTCTTGTCTGGTAATTATTTTATCATTTTTGTATGTATTATCAAGCCAGGTGCTTGACAGAAAAATCTCCAGATGTTATGTACCAGTTATGGCTCATTTCACATCAGAGATATATAGGTATATCATTAGGCGTCCTGCACAATGCCCCCTGGTTGGTACCCTCCCTCACCAGAGCTTGGACAACTACCATTGCTGCTTGCAGTTGCAAGGACCAGTCTTCTCATGCCCAATGGTCACACTAATGACTTGCAGAGACTGAGTGATACCTTTTCTACAGTACCAGTAGTGCCCCCTAAAAGCTTGTACCCACAGCAACCCCTCTGCCCCACCCCGGCTAGCTTTGTTTCATAGCATCAACCATATGGATACAAATCTACATTAAATTTCCACATAGTGCCATACCCCATTACCCAGTGATGCACTGTCACAGACATATAACATATTATACCAGGCACATAGTGCTGTACCCCCATTACCAAGTGATGTCCTCACACAGACATGTAACATGTCGCAAATTACCCAGTGATGCACGGTCACAAACATATAACATATTATGAACACACGACTGACGACCGCTGGCGAAGGTAAATGAAATGCAGGCTGTGTAAAGTAGAAAAATCCACAAGTGAACCACTGAAAAAAGTTCAAACTCGTTTATTCCACTCAGTTACGTTAAACACTAAACAGTACCAGTGTTTTTCGTCCCAGTGCTACCGGAACTTCATCAGACAAACACTTCCTGTCACCACAATGCTTAAATACTAGTAGTGTACCATGTTTAATCAATTACATTAACAATTAAAAAACAATTAATACGAAACCTAGTCAAATTACTATTTCTCTGAAAAATTCAAAACATTCTGCTGTTAAATACTAAACAATAAAAATAGAACATACTAAAACCAATTATACGTAGTTATCGATATATGTCTACATCGATTTACTTCTTTTCTACTAGAAGCCAAAAAGTTATTAATTGAATAATACAAAGCGCACAGTATTAAATCGCATTTTGAGTTGTAAATCATATGTTTTTGCACCACAATGGTGTTCTTGTACTTGGTTGTGGAAACATTGTTGTTCAATATTTGTTATAAAACCAGAAGTGAGGCATACCTGCTTAAAGCTGTTTCCAGGCAACAAACAAGTTATTCTATCTGTCTTCCGAAATTCTATAATCTCAAATAATTATTCGTTCAATGCTCATTTACCATAATGGTTAAGCTCCGTGTTTAGAGACATGGTAAGATAAAAAACATACTTGATCTGATGTGAGAAAGTGCACAAGTAAACTAGTGCCTCCGCCACTCAAGGAGATACTCACAACCACTCTAGTGTGGCAAGTTGCAAAACCCAGTTGTACAGTACTACATAAAAGGTGGGCAGATTAAATTGCCCTAGCTCAAGTGGCAAATTCCCATTATCAAAAATATCAGGAATTGTTCCACCTACTACCTATAATAACAGGCCCCTATGTTGAAAAATGTAAATGTGTTCCAGATTATATAATAGCCTGCTTTATGTTGCAGCATGAAAAAAATGTTCGCTAAGACCTATACCGAAAAAGACCTGTCCTATGCATGGTCCTGCAAACTCGAATCTTAATTCAATACATATATATATTCCTATTTGAATGACAGCCTACTTTGTATTGCAGCATGAAAAAAATGTTCGCTAAGACCTATGCCGAGCAGTACCTGTCCTGCGCATGGTCCTGCAAACCTGGATCTTAGTTCATGGTGTGTCTAATAACAAGCCACACATCGCAACAAACTAAGTGTTCGCAGAGACCTGCTGAAGTCATAGCCCAACCTAAACGCGATCTTGCGTGTTGTCCAAATGAGCGTTAGTCACGCATAAGATCTAATTAAAAAGTGTACATTATGCTCTACCAAGTTGTCAATGCTGCTTAATACTAGTGTGGGTAAGTTAGTCTGATGTATAAATTGAATTTAATATAAAATGCTACATACTCACAACAATAGTACCCCCTGGTGCATGTTCTTGGAGCAAGATAGAATAACTGGAAGACAGATAGAATAACTTGTTTGTTGCCTGGAACCAGCTTTAAGCAGGTATGCCTCACTTCTGGTTTTATAATAAATATTGAACAACAATGTTTCCACAACCAAGTACAAGAACACCATTGTGGTGCAAAAACATATGATTTACAACTCAAAATGCGATTTAATACTGTGCGCTTTGTATTATTCAATTAATAACTTTTTGGCTTCTAGTAGAAAAGAAGTAAATCGATGTAGACATATATCGATAACTACGTATAATTGGTTTTAGTATGTTCTATTTTTATTGTTTAGTATGTAACAACAGAATGGTTTGAATTTTTTAAGAGAAATAGTAATTTGACTAGGTTTCGTATTAATTGTTTTTTAATTGTTAATGTAATTGATTAAACATGGTACACTACTAGTATTTAAGCATTGTGGTGACAGGAAGTGTTTGTCTGATGAAGTTCCGGTAGCACTGGGACGAAAAACACTGGTACTGTTTAGTGTTTAACGTAACTGAGTGGAATAAACGAGTTTGAACTTTTTTCAGTGGTTCACTTGTGGATTTTTCTACTTTACACAGCCTGCATTTCATTTACCTTCGCCAGCGGTCGTCAGTCGTGTGTTCCTAGTTTGTTTATATATAACATATTATACCAGGCACATAGTGCCATACCCCATTACCTAGTGATGTCCTCTCACAGACATGTAACATATTGTACAAGGCAGATAGTGCTGTACCCCATTACCCAGTGATGCACTCTCACAGACATATAACATATTACATAAAGCACGTAGTGCCGTGCCCCATTACCCAATGATGCACTCTCACAGACATATTACATATTGTATCAGGACAATGCTGTTCTAATAACAGTCATTACTCACTGCTTGTAGTTTGTTTTACATGTTCATGTTTTATTTCAGTGATTTGACATAAAGCACTTTACAAAACAAGCAAAATTGAAATAAGTTATTGTAAAAAATTTGGAAAAACTGCTAAAGTATTTACTAAATAAAACATATTTCAGTACATATATGAAAAAAAGACTGTAGAATATCAATTTAAATAGCAATAATAATAATATGTGGATATCTTTAAAACACAGCTTCATACCTATCTCTCTTCTAATTGGAAATGTACTTGCATTTTTCCAACCTAGCTCTCTTACCTCACTTGTTCATGTAGATCATTTTAAGCTTGTTCAGTCTTATAACTGTTCTCAATCACCACAACTACAATTATTTTTCTCATGTGAATATTGTAATAGTTTTCTGTGTCTTAGATATGTATCTGTATATGGCATTTTGTTGTTTCATTCTTGTATCTTGACTTTTTTCTTGTGTTGTAGAGCTTTTCTCCCCGGGCCTCCACTGAAATTGGGCTCCCTGAGTCCAGTGGATTTCCCCGGTCATCAAACTGGAAGTAAATAATTAAATGAATACATAAATAAATATACAAGCATTGTGGTAGCAAAATATAAATTCACATCAATGTTAAAAAAGATGGTATTTCAAAATGGTAACAAACTATTTCAAATATGTTTTCTTAAAAAAATTGTACAGTTTATATAGTTGGTGTTAAATAGTGAAGTGTAACTCAAGAACAGTAATGAAAACGGAAGTAAAACGAAATGAGCCGATAACCTCCTGAACTGTATCGCACAAAGTGCTGTTGTAGTGTGCAAGTGCATGTGCGTGATGTATATCTGTATGCTCAGACCCAGATGTGTGTATGTGTGTGTGCGCGCATGTGTGTGTGTGTGTACACACACACACTTGCACCCATATACACACACACACATATTGAACTGGATTAGCAAGACTAGTGTGTGATGGAACAAAACAAGTTGAAGTGCATTACTATGACCATGACAATAATATAGTATTGATGATTTAATAATGCGTATTTAATCACAATTAGACATCTAAGTTGTGTACAGTCAGTGATACTGATGCAGTCTGTGAATGAAAAAGTGACTGACCCCAGCTGGTGTTTGATCACAGAGTCACTGACCTGCTGTAATGTAGCCATCACTGATTCTGTTGATTCCTACAGCCCCTCTCCTTGCTTTGAAGTCACCAGCTACATTAGTCCACATCCAACTGATTTTGACTTTTTGCTTTAGTTCCATTGTTATTGTCCATTTCATATGCCAGTGTGCTGACATTCTTCTGTTTCTCGAGTAATTTACCAGTCTCCCATAAACCCTGAGGAAATGTATTGGTATACATATTTCTGTTTTGGCAGGGACTTTCTGGCTGTATTCTCATAAGCCTACTTATTCACATTTGCTTTATGAATACAGTAAGGTGGTATGAGGTATCATTTTTAAGGTGACTGGAGTGCAGGGGCCATATAGGAAAAATCTAATAAGTAGAATTAGAGGGTGTCGCTTGTGCATTATTCAGATAAAGATATGCCACCCCTTTTAGTAAAGGTTCTAAACATAAAATCTTTTAATACATACTTTCTAGGCAGGCATCAAGCAAAGCCCTATTTGACAATGATCCCCGTACTGGCATTCCAAATCCCTTACGAATCCCAATGGTGGTTATTTAACCTTGCCAGATCCTAGGGATAACTGGCTCACCATTCCTAACATTGCAAGCAAATGAGCAAATCTCCCCCATGTAGCCTATGGACAGAGGTCTGGGCCTACCTGTACCTCTTATCCCCCCCATCTGTGAACACAGCTCCTTCCTTTTCTTCTTCTGTAGTAACAGTCTGTGTTTCTGGATCCTACCCGCTGCAGTAAGTGATCGATGTCATCCACGGGTCTTCTTTTGCTTTTTTGTTCATTAGTCTGTGCCAGCTACTTTCCTACTTCTATGCTGTGAATGGCTCATATCAGCTGCCTCCCACTACCTGGTCAGTGGTCAGAGACACTGGTCTCTCCCTCTCCTATTTTACTTGAAATCTGTGCTCCCAGACTCCTGCCCTACACTGTCGATGATCTTAAAAAAAAAAAAAAACTACCCTCTCCTTGAGAGCAAATAAAGTAGCATGGCCATCCCACTTTCTAGTGACCAGTTCATCCCTTTTACCGCTGACTTGGAGGCTTCTCAGACTGCTGAGCCTGGTTACCACTTCTGGGCACTTGATGTGTACACTGTATGGCACTGTTCTGTAGTGGTCATGTCCAAGAACTACATCTGCGTAGTGTTTACATATATTGATCTGTTTCACTTCCTGTGACTGTCGTTTCCTTCTGTGCTTTTGCAGGCCAGACCTCTACTGTCTTCTATTTTTGGATGACTCCTACTACTCTCTACTGAGCTATTAGCACTGCACAGGACTCCCAGCCCACATTTCTGAAAATGCATTGCTAAAACAGAAATAGTCAAACCAAAGCATCTACAGGGTTTTTTTGGGGGGTGGGGAGTGGAATTAGATTTTTATCTTTTGCAAAAAAAGGGTTAAAGTTGTGAGATGTGAGGTAGTGGAAAGCTATTATCCTACAGGTATATACTCAGAGTAAATGAGGCACGCAGGGCAGATACCTGTCATAAGAAAACCGACTTATGTAGCAGTAATGATACAGAGATGAAGTGTGTGCATTTCAGAAAAGTGTTGTAACATTTTCTTCATATATGCGGCAGTAGATTTCCACAGTAGCCTCTCATTAGCTAACGGAGTCAGACAGGTTTCAGGTAAGAGATTATCTTATTGAAAATGATTGAGAAGGAGTGAGAGATCATCTAGAGTCAGTGATGTTTTAGTAAGTAGTGAAAATTTATGCAGGATGAATGGTCTGCTGCTACTGCTCAATAAGTTAGTGTCATTTAAAGAAAATAATTTTGTTTTGTAAAAATGATGTTTCGTTCTTAAGAGTTAAAGTACGGACTAACACAGCTAGGTTTGGTGCAGGACTCCATTTTTATGCAAAATAACTGTGGGGCAGACTTTGTGTTGTTACTGGCATTAAAGAAATTGTGACAAAATGAAATGTACATGGAAGAAGCACATGAAGAAGGTGCTATTAGTATTTCTGTCTTTAGAAAGATGTCAAATTGTGTAGGTCTTGAAAATGAAGGGAGATGTCAATATAAAGCTTCTACCTTGGAGTGTGTACAAATGCGGTTACACTGCAGGAGCATATTTATTCATCCATAATATAACGCATGACGAGCTATTAGTTGACAGTGTGGCTTGGTCGCATGTGTTTTCAGTTACCGTTAAAAACAAGTGACCAAGGTTTTTCCCCGTAGAAATTCATCCTGTTGTGTTTTATGAAACCTTCCCTCAGGCATTACATTCATCATGGTTAACATTACAGACCTAATGTTAGGTTAGTGGATCTATTTTTAAAATCTCAAGTATACTGTGGTTAAAAAGTGGCCTTACTGTGTCCTCCATGCACTCAAATCTTTTTAACATAATATTCACCAGGCCTTATTTTCTTCTCTTTAATTTCTATTATGTTGAGTAAAACAACATGAAAGCATCTATCTGTATTTGTGTTGTTTTACTTTGCAAGAATAGTGTTGTCATTTTTGCTGAGCATTTAGTTCATATCTATCAGAGGAGTATTTTGTTATAATACAGAGTCTGTTCTGGAAATTCTGTTTTGCTTTGTTTTCATTTTAATTATTTTGCTGATTGATAAGAAAGTGAAGCCATTCTGGAAGATACAGATTAGCAGAGCTCCTGATGTTAGTCTAAACCAAATGAAGTTCAATCTTTTAAAGGCATATGTTGCTGTGCAAAGTTGGACATATTTCTTTTGTGAATCAATGTACTTTAATTTGTACTAGCAGATACACATTCTGAATTTTTGCAGAAAAAAACTATGCTTTTTTTACAGAACGCTGGCAAAGTTATGTTGTCAGTTCCATCTGCTAATATGCTTCAAAAGTACAGTAAAATAAACCATTTTAGAAATTTGGGTATTATTTCCTGATTTTTTTTTTTGACTGACATCTCAAGGTCATAAAATTTTGGCACAATAGTCATGCATTTCCACTTCCTGAAGGCACACATAGGTTTAAAAGAAATGTATCCTGGTTCTAAAAGTGTGTAGTTTACGGTCAACCAGTAGATTTAGGTAAACTAATTTATACAGTGCTACCATATTGAATAGAATCAAGAGATGCCATAGTGTGAATCTTTTTGTGTAAATTGTTTTAGTATAGCACAGGAGAGTAAACTCTTTGCAGAGTATGTATGCATTGCTATGTATTGTTCTGTCACCTGTGTGTAGGTATCTGTGTGTTCCAGGTCTACAATCTATGAGGCTGCTCTATTTAAAAACACTGATATATCAAAATGCTAACACATACTATATTGACACCTAAATAGCAATAGTTCATAATATTAACAAATCAAAATACAGAACTCAGAATACCCATAAAAAACATCCAAACCCCACATGATCACAAAAAAAACAAACAGTTTAGTTTTGTGATTAGTTGTTGTGTCTTTTGGCTTTTCCCGGTTAGGGGTCGCTACAGCGGAACTCCGGTCCGCTAATGATTGGTAGTTGATTTTTACGTGCTGAGTTACCAGCCCTGACGCGCAACCTTCAACGAAGGTACACCCATTCACGCATGTCTTCACGCAGAAGACGCTCTAGCTGAGAATCGAACCGGACAGAGTCTTACTGTGAGGCGACAACGCTACTGCAGCACCACCATTAGTATAGAGTCAAAATAAATTGGCCTCAGTCCCCTAAGAATACCATAAGGTATAGTTTGTTTGATTCGTGTTAGTATTACAGCTGTTTTTTCTAAGGTAAGGTGTAGGGCTTCACCACCCTGCACCACCTTACTAATGCATGCTAAATCTAATTCTGCAACTTATGTTAGAAAACCCTTTCTGTGACAGTACCACTATACAGGACAGGCTCAGATACTCACACACACACACACACACACACACACACACACACACACACACACACACACACACACACACACACAAACAAACACACACACGTGCACTAGCACACATGTAGAAAACTAAACCTATCCCATTACTTCATTTTTACTCTACCCTGTAACCTGCGAACACTCATACAAACATTCCATTCTCAATACAAACCCACCTAACTGTGTCTACAAAACAAACTGTCAATATTCTGATATTGCAGTTCCCATTGTTGACAGGTATGAACAAGTAATGTACGTATATGCATACATATATTTGTATATGCCTGTACCAGTGTCTCTTACAGTCTTCCTTTAACACCTGTTCACGTTTCCCACACCTTCTTAGTTTTTGATCAAATTTTGCTCACAAAAAATGTGGGGAGTATGAACCTCTGGGTTATGCCAACTAAATCACATTTTACAGGCAAAGGAAGAATTAATTAACCTTTATCTCAAACTGTCATGACATGGGTACCGCAATGAAAGAGTGATTGCCTGATAAAGTATAGGTAATCTAAGCAGTGAATTCAACATTAAAACTAAAATTCAAAAACATTTCATATTGATTATAAAACTGTTAATTTTCTAGTCATTTACATATAAGGGTGACAATACAGCTGACGTGCTAGTACAGCAAATAGATTTATAGGTCATGTTTTGCTCATAAGATGACTTTCAACCTGTCTGGCTTCCTCAGATTTTAGTGACCAATCCTTTACATTCAGTAGGTGAGTCAGGAACATATTGCAAAGTTCAGAGAAAGAATTTGTAATAAACCATTTTGCATACACAGCTGGGGAAAACATAAAGAAGTGTCACTTTCTTTTATATAATTTGAAAACCATGTAAGCTTTGTAGACTAAAAGTTGCCTTCATGTGAATTGTTTTCTCAGCCTTTACAGTAACCCGCGATAGAGCAAAAAGTGCGAATCAGCTCTATTCGACTCATACCGTTCATTAACGGTTCAACTAAATGAATTGCAGCCTAAACCTGCAGTAACAAGGAAATGTGGGTGATTCACTTTGAGATATATCCCTTACTTAAAATGCATTTGCAGTATACTTCTAAAATCATCACTGTCCTAGCACTTGTGAGTACACAAAACTGTTCTTGTCAGTTTGATGTATGCCATCCAGTGTACATAGTTAATGATTTATTTAGGAGGCAGTTTGCTTTGAATCGGTCATGTATCTTGGAGCATATCAATGTCAGCTCCTGTGCTCTTGTGCATGTTGAATTAGAAACTCTTAAAAATCTTTCCCTCTGCAGTTCCAGTAGTGTGAAGGTTTTTTTTTGCTTTTGAGTATATGCATTTCTTTGTTGGAGGGGCTGGGTAACCTTCCCCAGCAGAAAGCATGCCAGATTTTTGTACTAGTCAAAAGTTTAGTTTAAGAAGATCGATTAATTGTAAATATAATTATATTTAACTGATATCATAATATAGCTTTAAATTATGTCTTCATTCGTGCGGTAACTCTGTGTGTATGTCATTGTGTAAATTACTTTAAACATAGTTGCATTTAATTCCATTATCTGTTCTTTCTGTTCACAGAATCAGTCTATGGCTTGAAGCTGTTTGGATGTGTTCACCTCCATGTTCATCATCACCTGTGGTGCCATATCCTTTTATGTTTTTCTTTCTTTTCTTCATAACATTTGATACGTATGTCTTATTGTGCCCATTGTATAACAGCATTATCATCGCTGCATTTACATCACTACCGTACCATTCTAACTGCCTTCTTTAGTTGCATGACTGCTGCTTTTTCATTACACTTATCTTCTTTGATAGGCTTGTCATTGTCATAAATATTTTTGGGGACTGATGCATTTGGAGTGTATATTTTAATATATTTATTGAATTTATGTACCAGTTGATATTGTTTATGGCAACAAATACAGTAAGAACTATCTTGAGGTATTTTGGAACAGAAGAATTGCTTATTTTGCACAGCATGGCTTGTAGTTCCTATAACTAGTGCTGTATTTTATGTACTGTCTTTGTGCCCCATCGCTGAAATGTATTTCTCATTGTTTTCAGTTTTACTACACCTGGTACCCATGACATTAATGCAAGACTGTCTATAGACTTTAATGGAGACATCTCTGTACATATGCAGAATGCCTCCATTAAAATCTGCAGGACACTTTCACACTGAATTCTACTTTAATATCACTGGCATCTTGTCCCATTTTTTTGGTCATGATAATTAAAATATTTGATGCCTTTTTTTAAATACTCCCTAAAATTAAGAGTAAGAAGTGGGGCAAAACATTACAGCACATTGTTCGTCATATGCCACAATGTATCAAAATCTGTTCCAGAACACATTGAGATCTGTTCCTCAGACATTTGGCATTAAATTGCTACTTTTGTTTGCAGATAAGAACACCAGAAAAAAAAAAGACTATTTTCACTGCTAACCCAGGAGAGTACACTGAATAAATCTGTAGCACTGCATTTGACAAAATTAGACAAGCAAGACCTACATCACAGCAAGAGGTTCTCCGGTTCGATCCTCGGCTGGGGTGCCTTCTGTGCGGAGTCTGCATGTCCTCCCTGTGGTCGTGTGGGTTTCCTCCGGTTTCCTCCCACATCCCAAAGATATGCTGTAGGTGGATTGGACACTCTAAATTGGCCCTAGGCATGAGTGCGTGCGTGTGTGTGCCTTCTGTGGAAGGTTGGGCGCTGGGCTGGCAACTCAACACTGTAAAACTCCACTGCCAATCATGAGTGGACAGATGATCCGCTGTGGCGACCCCTCACCGGGAAAAAGCTGAAAGAAGAAGAAGACAAGCAAGACATACAACCAAAATCTTGTGGAGTAGAGATACATAGCATTTTGGCCTTCATAAAGTGTGCAGGAAACCCAAGTATAATATATATGTAGGTAACAATTAAGCTATTTTTGATATAGTTAATGGATGACAGTTTCTTTACTTCTCAGAGCAGATGTTACAGGAAGTGTCCAAGGCTTATTATATAGTCAGACTTTGTGGCCACATTGGACATAAGAAACCCTGTACTAAGGCTATGACATCCTGCACGAAAGTAAATGAAGTATCTTGTATTGCATCATTTTGGGGGTGTGGTGGGTGGGAGGAGACAGAATGTAACAGATGAGAGGTTCCGTGGGTGGGAGGAGACAGAATGTAACAAATTATAGGTTCCCTTTTGTACACTTGTACTTTTTTTGGATGCTGTGGCCTGTAGAAATATTTACAGGCTGCTCTAATGTAGGGTACATTGAGCTACTTTTTTATGAAGCATCATTTTTAGTGACGAAAGTAGTTTTATATATTAGATTGTTGTCAACATTTGTGAAATTTACAATTGCAGCAGAGTTCATGATATTTTTTAATCCCTAAAACAAGTTTAAACCTGATAATGAGGCACTCAAATAAATACCTGTTGCACTTTTATTTATTCACTTGCTTTTGTTTACTGGATTATTGTCTGAAATAAATAATAGTGTTATTTTTCAGGTGTAGTGCACATTAGAAGAAATTTACATGATCATTGTACGCTTGTATTTCATCTTTCCAAATCAAAACTGCATGAGTCCCAGAATTCCTAGCAATGTGGCATAACGGCACAGCTAGCACAAATCATGTCCTGAATGTTTTCACCCTCCATGAGTGTGTTTGTGTCTGTGTGTAGGTGCCCGTTTATTAATTTATATGTTACCTCTGATGTTATGCTACCACTACCAAATCCTCTTTCCTCAAGGTAGTATGACATGAGTGCTAGAATATAAATTAAGGGATTATATGTGCGGCTCACCTCCTGCATAATACTAAAGTGCCATTTTGGAATTACACACACAGTTGTCACAAATGTTTTATTTTTCTGTTTTAGTAAGCTAAGATTGGAAGGCAAGTGCCATAGCGTAGAAAGAGAAAGTCATAAATGTAGCCCACAGAGACCAAGGTTTGATTAGTGGCTTGGCTGTCTGAGGGGCTGTCAGAGAGAGATAAGCAATGCCCATCCTGGGGGTGAGGTGTTTGTCTAGGTTTTCCCTTTGGGGAGCTGTGGTCCACAGAGCTGAGTAGTCGTTGGATGTAACAGACAAACGCAATGGAGTTTACGAAGTGGCAGGTCATAAACTAAATAATCCCTAGGTGGAAGCAGTCAATGGACTGACCCCCTCAGGATGCTCTTAGGTTCCATGCTGGTCCCAGCCTTAAAATGGAGGTAGGCTGGGAGCAGTTGGAGAGGCTAATAAATCTAGCAATGGACTGAGGCAGCTGGAAACAAGGTAAGAATGAAGCAGAGGGGCAACAAAAAACATGCTAGGGTTTGAGTTTGACAGCTTTCTGTCTGTTGCACCTTTGTACTGCTATACCTGGGGTCTTTGCAGAGCTTTAATTTGGAAAGGGAAAGCAGAACAATGTTCTTGAGGTGAACATTGGTTGGGTAACATGCACAACTATGTCAGTTTTACATTCCACTCTCCTCTGAATGGTACATATTTTCATATTCAGATGAAGTGCTTTGCATGGCTCAATAAAAGTCTCTTATATGACTGTAAGAGTACTCCAAACCTACCTGGAGCTCTACTGTTGAAGAATCATTATCTGTTATACATGGTATGATGTTGCATTTTGTTTGTGCAAGCTTAATAAATATTATTTCCGTCTTATCCTGGAGTGTGCTGCTGTTTTATTTTGTTTGTCTTTAACTGATTTTGCCTGTTTATACCTGAACTTAAAAAAAAAGTCTTTTATTATATCCTTGAAATGGGGCCATAAGATAGTAGCATTGAAAATCGAGCTGTAAAAATAAAGGAAACTGACTAAGTTCTGATGGAAGGTTGAAAGAATTAATACATTTTGGCTAAGAAAATAGAGGACAAAATAACCAGCAGAAACATAGAGCTGCAACAGTTTGGGACTTAGACTTTGCAGCTGGCAGGCATTACAGCTACAGAAAAGGGTACAGAGAGGAAAATAAGTATTTGTCAGTACTGTAGACATTTGAACGTGGAATTTTAACCTGTACTAGTGATCGCGTACAAAAGTTCTGTATATTTAAAGCAGAAGGAGCACTGAACTGTGTTAGTGGTTCCAAACACACTGTTGGCTGAAAGGGTTCCATGCACAAGTACGTATGGTTTATGACAAATCTGATGTGGCAAGGCTGTAACTCATGAAATATATATACAGCATGTGCCAAATCTGAGGTCATATTAACACTGTGGTCTGTGTTACTTGAACAGTAAAATGACATTACATTTGTTTGATAAGAGAAGTTTACAGTTAGTGCATCTAGTCAAGTTTTTAAATGGATTTAACATTCTGCCTCCCCTCCAATCATACTTTCTGCTTCATCCGTTTGCCACTTTCCTTTGCCATCTTGAATTCATTTTTTGGATTTCATCTCTGTCATTCATTGTTGTGGCCCATTCCATGTATCCACTGCTCTCTTCAAGAAGAAATACTTTTCAGCACTCCAAGTATGAATTTGTTCCTACTTTCTGTTGCGCTACTTCTTCTCTCTCCACCTCCTTTGTCTTTCCTGCTGAGGACGATCCCTTCTCATTTCCCTGACATGGTATTTCATACCCCTGAATCTTCTTTCGTCCCTTTTTAAAAAGAACACTAGCTCCTCAGGACAAGCGTCTTACCCATTCCTTCCATCTTCATATATGTATTATTTAATTAATTAATTAATTAATTAATTAATTAATTAACTGCATTCGATTAAATACGGTGCAAGTGGTCTCTGTAACAGCAAGACAGAATTACTTGTGCCTTGGAAGTTTAAGGTAACATCATTTACTTAAGGTAAAAATTATTACTTTTTAAGAATTTACATACTTCAGAAAATACAAAACAAAATTCTTCAGAAAATGTTTTAATAAAGTAAGGGCATTATAATATATTTACATTTTTTCTAAACAAGACGCAACATTGAGATGATTCTCTGTGTATGTAATACAGCCTAGTGAGGAACTGAAGAAATCAGCTGTTCTTTAAAAACTCTCAGCCTTTCAAGGTTTTTCCCAGTTTCATATGGAAAGCAAACAACCAATCAGATGCACATTTTGCTACTTGTTCACAAGTAAACATGTGAATTATTATTACCTGGTTGTCTTCACTTGGATAACAACCTGTAGGCTTGTGTCCTGCGGCATCATCTATTCATTATTCCTTTAAGTGCCTATGGAAATCCTTCTGTGGGAATCGCATGCTGTTGCCTTGATCAGCGAAGCTTGTGTCACAGTTACATGAGCATATCAGCTTGTGTTTTAGTTGCTCATGTGAAACTGGCTCTGATCATGTACGAGAGTTAGATACTAATGTCTGTATGTGTTATTTTTTACTTTGAGCGATTCATCTCACAACTTCCTAAAGAAGGTATAACAAAGCTTTACACTGCCCGAGAATTAAAAAAAAAAGTCAAAAGGTGGGAGAGCAGTGGGCTTCACCACTAGCGAAAATTGTTATTTTTACTTTTCCTGTTTGCTGATATTGTAGGTGGGTTTCATGTTTGCTGATATTGTAGGTGGGTAAGTAAGAGTGGGCTCAAGCCAGGCTTGAACTTTTGTATAAGCTCAGCTTAGGCTTGTGATCTGGCAGGGTTAAGAGCCAAGAAAGTGCCAAACTGGCATTTTTTTGTTCGCTGCTGATGTTATATCTGGTCTGTGAAGCTTCGCACTGCAGTTTGATGTAGCTTTAATGGCGTGGGATCACAAAGAGATTAGATGGCTTTTATTTAAGTTACAGAAATTCAAACCAGACCTGCAAGCTACCAGGAAGATAATTTAAATGGTGAATTTCCCATACATATATATATCTTTTTTTTTGCATTTCAGTAGTTTCACCTGAGGTAGACAATGATGGGAAATTTACTTGCAGAAAGGTCTGTTTGCATCACCTGAGGACTGTGCTGGAAATTCTGCACACCACCCAGGGTCTGAATACATTTTTTGTGGGGATCAGACAGATGGCTAGTCTGTGGGAGCAACACCAGCATTAAAATGAACAGGATTTATTTTTGCCATGTATTTTTGAACCGATGTTTGCAAGGTAAGTATTTTTATGAGAGTAGTTTGCATTTCTAGGAAGTAGAGGTTGGCAAGATGTTGATTTCTTTAATTTATTTTTGGCTGGAAGC
>NC_056742.1:383259235-383309235 GCF_019279795.1 Protopterus annectens
CTATTAAACGTCTGTACATTTTTGCTTCTAAATATTTTGACTCATGATCTAACTATCCAGAAATGACGTCAGTTAGCAATCCGACTACCGGAATACCTAAAAAAACGCAAAGAAAAAGACAGAGACGGGCCGTCAAGGTCCAAAACTGACGACGATACTTCTCCTAAGCCAGTCGCTAGTTCACCGGTACTCAGTGAGGTGCCTTTGCAGCCCCTGAAGCCCGCTACTTTTGATTCGAAGGCCTCTACTGAGACCCATTCAGAGTTCAGTATGCCACGAGATGCTTTAAGTATTGAACCGTGGATGTCTCTACCTTAGATGGGTCAGGAGCCGCTGTGCAGGCACTGGTTTCTGAGGGTGTTTTCAGGCCTAAAGATTTGTATATTAAACCAACGCCATCTTCAAAACTAAGGCCAAAATCTACTTCTGTGTCTAAAAAACTGATGCTTGTGCCACGTGTGCAGACCCCTATGTCTAAAAAACAAATGATCAAAATGGCTGAAGATTTAATTACCTTGATCAAGGGTAGCCAACCCCCTCCTGCTAAGAGGTCTAGGCAAGACATTGATTATGTATCTTCTGATCAGGATTCTATTTCTTCTGATTTTTCTACTGAACAGGATTTATCTATACCTACTTATGAAGACTCTGAAGCAGAAGATTCCATTCCTTCTGCTTCTCCCCCTGAGGATTTCTCTTTTGGGGAAACTTTACATACATTAAGGGAACATTTCCACTGGGAAAGTCAGGATTTCTCTGAATCTAAAAAGAGACTTCGGGATTTTCTTCTTCTTCCTCAGCATAGACCTTTGGCTATACCTCCTGTTCTAGACATTGTTGATGATGTTTTTTTCAGAATCTAGTATGACTCCTGATTCTCTGCCTCCGGCTCCTAGTAAGCCAGATACTACAGGGCTCCTGACTCACACAGATTCCTTTTCAAAAATCCTACTGCTGATCCTGAAACCATTTCTCAGGGTCCCAAGGGCATTAAGGCCTCTACTGCTAAAAATCCTTCCCCTTCTGATAGAGATTCCAGGGTGCTGGATAGATGGGGGAAGAAGGTTTACACTTTGCAACCTTGGCAATCAGGGCTTTAAACTGTCAATTTCATATGCTTAAATATCAACAGCATATTATGGGACTACTTAAACAGAAAATTATGTTGATTTCTGACTGTGTGGAAAATAAAGATTTACAGGATTCATTACATTCAGCTGTACAAGTTGGAAAACATACTTTGCAATGTGGTTTTGATTCCTTGGAGGCCTCTTGCAGGGCTGCTGTAACTGGATCTGTGCTAAGAAGGTATGCTTGGCTCAAAGAGCAAACTCTGCCTGATCACGTTAAAGCAAAATTGTTGGATGCTCCTTTACAACAGGACCGTCTCTTTGGTAATAAGACTGAAGAAGTGTTGAAAAAGATGGAAGATAAAGCTAAATCTATGCAGACTGTGAAAAATTTCTTACAAGTGCAACCTCCAAGATTTAGTAGGTACTGGCCTACTAAGAACTGGTCCTTTCCAGTCCCTTCGAGAGCTGCTCAAGTCAAATCTAGACATTCCAAAGGCTCCAGGTTTCAGTCACAAGGAACTTTTAGGACAAAATGATGGGGTGCCTCCACCTCCAAATCTGGAAACAACAAGGCACCTTCCTATGGTAAACAGTCTCAATGACTTCCCTCTACAATCAATAAGCACTTACCTTTTAGCCGTCCCTTTGGGGGGAAAACTGGCACTTGCACGAAACTGGCAACTTATTACCCAGGACAAATGGGTTCTAAATATAGTATCCCAGGGATACAGATTTTATTTCCACACGTTGCCAATCCCAAATGGATGGCCAGATCTGCCCCCAAATCAGTGGGCAAAAGCCCAAAAACAAGTTCTGTCCTTCATGAACATGGGGGCTATCCAACCAGTACCAGACGAGGAAAAGGGACAAGGTTTCTATTCAAAGACTTTTCCTGGTACCCAGAAAAGACAAATCATGGTGTCCAATTCTGAACTTATCCACTCTAAACACATTTCTGGACATTCCAAAATTTAAGATACTGACTCTTCAACAGTTACTACCTATGCTAGGCAAAGATGCCTGGTTGGGAACTCTAGACTTAAAAGAGGCTTACCTGCGTATCCCAGTCAGGGAATCTTGCAGAAGATACCTCCACTTCAAAGCAGGCTACTTGTATTACCAGTTCTCTGCACTGACCTTTGGCTTATCTACTGTGCCCAGGGTCTTCACAAAGTGCCTGGCTCCAGTAATTGCATTTTGCAGGCAAAGAAGTTATCAAATATATCCATACCTGGACGATTGTCTAATTCAGGCAGAAAACAAGGACATTCTTCTAAAGCATCTGGCATTTGTAAAAAGAATTCTAACTTGTCTAGGGTACACCATAAACGAAAAGAAATCACAACTGGTACCCTCTCAAAAAATTACATTCCTGGGTGCAAGCTTGAATACAACTGCCCAGATGACTTACCTTACGCCAGAAAAGCAAATTCAATTGGTGACTTACTTCAAACAGGTGGCCATTTGGGGGGCACCTGACATCTGGGGCAAGAAAAACTGATGCAATGGTGTCAGCTGCATGTTTTATACCCCTGATGACCTGACGTCAAGGAAGAAGGGATAGCAACTGATGCAGGACCCAAGACTTTGTTAATCAGGCCGACTGAGGGCAACCTGCCAGCAGATTACCCAAATGTAATGACTGCAACAGTGAATACATTCGAACATCTACATTTATGGTAAGTGTACACAACTGTACTTTCCCAATCTGTGACAACTAAATTGGCAAATGTGGGTATACTGAAAAAAAACGTACTGAAAAAAACAAAAAAACAAAACATTATTGAAAAAACAAAAAACAAAATGTGGGTGTACATCTACATAGCTCCCATGGCCACCCCAGTAAGCTAATGGTAGTACTTGCCATCAAAATCCACATAATTGCTCTTAAGAACCATTTCCAAAAATTTCAAAATAATTGTTAACTCATTGGAAGTTTTGGATTTGTCCCTTAACAAAATATTTTGAAAATGCTGCAAACCAACATCATGTTGAAGGACCGAAAAGAAATTAATTACATCAACTGTGACAAATAATATATTTTCATTAAAAGGCATGGTACTTAAAAGTTGCAATAAATGCCATGAGTCATGAATAATGTGGGTTTCATTCTCTAGAATGAAAAAGCACAAACATTGCTAATGGTTCTGTTTTGGATTTACTTGCTGAGACAATTAGTCTGAGAGGGTGATTATTACGATTCTTGTGGATTTTTGGTATTCCAAAAGTTGCAGGAATTACCGGTTTATCGACATTAACAAAGTTAAAGATTTCAGAGGACATAAAACCTTGAGACACTAAATCATGCAGGTAGAAGTCAGTTTTTGCATAAGTCATATTTATCTCATTTCTTGAAACCTACACATATGTGGTAGTACCATTCAACATATCTAGTTTCTTACTAGCATAAATATAGTAGTCAATGTCCACAGCTCCCCCTCCCTTATCTGGTTTCATTACTCAAATATCTTTGTTGTCCTTAATTTGATATAATTCCCTTTCTTCTGTTGCCAAATTGTCAGCAGGGTTCCAATCATGTTTAAGCAACAATCTCAACTTATTTTCACATAATCTTTCAAATACCAGGACCAAAGGACAGTGAGGAGGCATAAATGTAGTTTTTCTTTTCAAAATAACCTGTGTATGGGGTGGCAGAGAATTAGGAAAAAACATAGTTACGTTTAATTGTCTAGTGTGCAATTTGAACTGAATAAGCAATTGGACAATGTTTTGTTTGAAAGAAGGTATAAATTTAAAGCCTTTTTTAAATATGGAAGCATGTTCAGTCTGTAACGTTAGGTGACTATAGCTAAACACTTTAAAATATTTGTTGACTACAGCATTACAACATAAATCTTATGTAACTAAACGATTGTCAGAGAAAAGCCCCGTTTAATTAATTTTCTTGTTCCTCCTTCCTTGTTTTTGTTGATTTGGGGGTTTTCCCCTGTTGGTTCACCGAGGATGTGCTCTGTTGTTCATGTCTCTGGGACTGTCTCTGTTCATTAAATAAAAAATCATTACGTATTTTGAGAAACAGTCCTGTCACATTTGTAGTGAAAGGGCTAGAAACTGAGTCATGTATGACATTTTGTACATCTTCATAGTAGGACTTAAAGTATCTGTATTGTACTCCTTAGGTTTAGGGTATGCACGTATCTAATCATACTCTTAATTTACCTCTAAGGAGCTTTTTCTGCCTCCTGATTTTGTTTTTCTTGACCAAATTGTCCACTCTATTAAACATTTTAAGATATTCTTGCTTATAAGACTTAAACGTTGGATCGGTTTTGATACTGTTATTAAGCTGCAGAATTTCTGATTCAAAAAACTGTATTTTACTTTCATTGTCAGACACGAGCAGCTTCATTAACACTATGCCTGTACGATTAAACAACTCAATTAAGTCATGGTGTAGCGGTGAATTAACGTTTAATCCAACAGGATACTTCCAGCAACAGAGGCCTCTAGGGACTCTTTTAAACTTGAAGCTCTCAGATAAATAAATATTATCTGTTTGCAAATTCCTATATTTAATTAGGCTTTTCAAATAATTTAATCTGAGAGATAACAGTACCTTTTACAGAGGGCTTACAAATCTTAAAGGCTTGGCTTACAAATTCAGATTTCAAGTCAAATGATGTACCCTTTTTTACATGGACAAGTCCTGTGTTGAACACCAGGGTTCTCTGTTCGCTATAATATTAAATATTGTATGTTCATCACTACTGCCAGCTTCAGGAACATATTTGGAAAGCTGCTAAAGCGAAATAGTCAGGTCACTAAGCAAGGAGTCCATTCTGAATGCACAATGATAAATCTAGATAAATCTAAATATCTAAACTAAGCAATAATACATATGTTTCTGTTTTTGCTATTGCTAGAGTATATACATAAGAATGTGAAGGTAATGGTGACTTGTCACTTGAACAGAAAGAGTTAAAGTGGCAGATATGCTTGAATGCTACTACAAAGCCAGGGCTTAATGAAATGTTTTCCCTAAATAGTATTTTAAAACATAACAATGCTGAGTTAGCAATATTTTATAAGTTATTCTATATGCATTGTCCTATATATATGTACATTATATTTATTAGATGAATTATTGATTGTTTTATTGCTTAGTTTAGACAAATATATATATATATATATATATATATATATATATATATACACCTTTTAGAGATTGAGACACTTTAAGTATTTATTAGATTATTTAATAAATTCACGTTATTCATTGGTGGTTGTGTATTATTTAATGAGTTGATGCTCTGCTAGTATTATCTCTGACAAACTTCATGACACCTATGCAGACGGGTGCTGAAAGTTTGACTGCTGAATCCTACACTAAGGCAGTATACGAGCAAATCCACTTGTGCATGAATCGTGCCATCCCAAATAGAACCAAGACACTCTCCTCCAAATAAAGGAAGCCAATCTGGTGGTCTCCTGCCATAAACAAACTATACAACATTAGGAAAAAACTGTTGCAGAAAAGAGGAAAATCCCAGGATGTAAAAAACTCCCTTACCAGCCTCAGTAAGAAGCTGAGATCCTTCATAAAATCCTCCAAACTAGTTATGAAAATAAAATTGCCAAAGATTCCAAAGAAAATATTATTCTATAGTTATGTCAAGAATTTAAATGGCAGTGTTCAGATCTGCTCTGAGCTACAACAGAATGGCATTAAATGTACTGATCCCAAAGACATTGCCAATATCCTGGCAGATCGATTTAGTGCCAACTTCACCCCCCCCTCTCACCCCCTAAAGGGCCCATCTCAATACCAAAAGATTGCCAAATTCCAGTAATCACAGCCACACAAGTAGAAACCACACTCTCCAAAGCTAAGAATACAGCATCCATGGGACCATATGACATCCTGGACTGTGTACTATATGAACTACAAAATGAACTGGCACCTCACCCAAGTGTCATGTTTAATCATAACCTCACCTCAGGCTTCATGCCCACTAAGTGGAGTACAGTTACAGTTAACCCACCTTGGATCTCAGGAACTACTGTCCCATCAGTCTGACGACCCTGATCTGCAAGGGCATGGAATGCATTATCATGGAACTTATAAACAAAGACATTGGCAACCTTCAAACACTGGACCCCACCCAGTTTGGGTTTGTGAAGGGCCAATCTTGTCTCCTGAACCTGATTGGCTTCTTCAAATCAGTCTCCAGAGCTGTGGACGAGGGTAAGGCAGTCCACACAGCCTATCTGGACCTCGCCAAGGCCTTCAACACCATCCCCCACTCTGGAATCACAGATAAACTTACTAAGCTGGGCATAAATCCCTATGTCACTCGATGGGTTGCCAACTGGCTTACTGACAGAACCCAGATTGTAAAAGTAGCCAACTTCAAATCCAGCTCCAGACACATGACAAGTGGAGTACCTCAGGGGTCAGTCCTGGGACCGCTCTTGTTTGGCATTTACTTCTCTGAAGTACAGGCCAACACTAAGGGACTCTGGCTAAGAAAGTTCACAGATGACTGCAAGCTGGGAGCCATTACTGAATCCCCAAATGATGTGGATATTCTACAAAAGGGCCTTACAGAAACAGATGCTTGATGCCAAAGCCATGGGCTCAAACTTAATGCCAAGAAATGTATAGTTTTCCCGTTTGGGAAAAAACATGTACCCATGAATTACCACATAGGTTGCAGTACACTAAACACTGAAAGTGTGATGAGAGACTTAGGGACGCAGGTGGACAGTGGTCTCACCTTCGATAACCACATTGGCACAACAGTCAGGAAATCCTTCTATGTGGCACACCTCATCATTAAGGGCTTTTCATCCAGAAAAAAGGAGGTCATTGTCCCACTGTATGCATCCCTCATTAGACCCATTATAGAGTACAATTCCCCGTTTGGTATGTACCTCACAAGACATCTGCAACAGCTGGAAAGGCCGCAGAAATACCTCACTAAAAGAATCACAGTCCTAAAGCAGATGCCCTATGCTGACCATTTAAAAAAAGCTCCAGCTATACTCTGTGGCATATCATCTACTCAGAGGTGATCTCTGCTTAACATACAATGCCATGTCAAACCCTGAGCTGTTTGGACATACTCCACTTAAAGAAATCCCAAAACCTCAGAGACACATGCTCCAGGGATCTGAACCTTGTCATCACAATGAACAGAACATGCTGGAGGGATAGGTTCCTGACCCAGAGACTCCCCATACTCTGGAATAGACTGCCCATATATGTCAAGCAGAGCGCCTCCTTGGCCCTCTTCAAAAGGAGCCTTGATGAATGGATGGAAGATAGGAAATTCACCCCAGGGATCACGTCAGTCACTCTGCTAGACAGGGGTCCAGGTAAGTAAATATTGTGGGAAGAAATATCCAGGGAATTATTATGGCTAGGCTTGTATAGGCTCTAGGGCCAATAGCCTAGCACCAGCCTGTGAACCTATGAATCTATGAAGTCTTTGTAATCAAGATGAAAGCACTCAGATCAATTAAAGAGTAAATCAATTTACACCTGGTATTATTGGAATTTTTTGCTGTGTGTCAATACTGACTTTTATCCATCTACTGCTGCAGTTTTTATTTAGTTTTGCCGGTGTGGTTCGCTGGAGGAGCAAGGTGGTATTTGCTGTCATGGCCCTTTAAATGATTCAACAACTCCTACGAGGTTACAAGTCTTCCAGGAAGTAAGGCTGCTGTGACTGGGCTCTACATTCCATGCGATTCAGCTATTATGCAGCTTTTAACAGTTTGGCTTGTTTTTGTGTATTTTTATTATTTTGCTTTCAAAATGGACTCCTTACCTAGTCACCTGACTATTTTGCTTTAGCAGCTTTCCAAATATGTTCCTGAAGCTAGCAGTAGTGATGGACATACAATATTTAATATTATAGCGAACAGAGAACCCTGGTGTTTAACACAGGACTTGTCTGCTAACATGGTTCCATGTGAAAAAGGGTACATCATTTGACTTGAAATCTGAATTTGTAAGCCAAGCCTTTACGATTTGTAAGCCGTCTTTAAAAGGTACTGTTATCTCTTGGATTAAATTATTTGAAAAGCCTAATTAAATATAGGAATTTGCAAATAGATAATATTTATTTATCTGAGAGCTTCAAGTTTAAAAGAGTCCCTAGAGGCCTCTGTTGCTGGAAGTATCCTGTTGGATTAATTCACCACTACACCATGACTTAATTGAGTTGTTTAATCGTACAGGCATAGTGTTAATGAAGCTGCTCATGTCTGACAATGAAAGTAAAATACAGTTTTTAGAATCAGAAATTCTGCAGCTTAATAACAGTATCAAAACCGATCCAACGTTTAAGCCTTATAAGCAAGAATATCTTAAAATGTTTAATAGAGTGGACAATTTGGTCAAGAAAAACAAAATCAGGAGGCACAAAAGGCTCCTTAGTGGTAAGTTAGAGTATGATTAGATACGAGCATACCCTAAACCTAAGGAGTACAATACAGATAAAGTGTTTAAGTCCTACTATGAAGTAAAAAAGAACAGTTTTAAGAAAACTAATGCAAAACATTATGCTAGAAGGTTCTGTTTTAAAATACTGTTTAGGGAAAGCATTTCATTAAGCCCTGGCTTTGTAGTGGCATTCAAACATATTTGCCACTTTAACTTTTTCTGTTTAAGTGATATGTCACAATTACCGCCACATTCTGAAGTATATACTCTATCAATAGCAAAAAACAGAATCTTATGTTTTATTGCTTAGTTTAGATAAATATATATATATATATATATATATATATATATATATATATATTTTTTTTTTTTTTTTATAGATAGGGACACTAAATATTTATTAGATTATTTAATGAATTAACGTTTTTCATTGGTGGCTGTGCATTATTTAATGAGTTAATGCTGTGCAAGTATTATCTCTGATGAAGTCTTTGTAATCAAGATGAAAGCGCTCAGATTGATTAAAGAGTAATTCTTTTTCCATCTAGTATTATTGGAATTTTTTGCTGTGTGCTTATCCTGTCTTTTATCCATTTACTGCTGCAGTTATTCATTAGTTTTGCTGGCGTGGTTCGCTGGAGGAGCATGGTGGTATTTGCTGCCTTGGCCCTTCAACAGATTCAGCCACTCCTACGAGGTTACTTTATATTGAAAAAGTTTTGTAGCTTTTTGGCTGCTTTATTCTTGACCTTTGGTTCGTAAAGAGTATGTGCTGTGACTTTATTCTGAAAAGTGAAGTATGTATCTGGATCATTTCAATATTGTGCTCTTAGGAAGACATAAATAAAAATAATGTTTTCTTTGAAAAAGTGATCTTTTGTAATATACAAGGCACAGTGTTACAGATTTGTACCCATTCTTCACTCTTGGTTCTGGCTTGACTTTTAATGGGCTCTAAGAGCCAAACATGACAATCATCTCAGCTCTGGCTTGGCACTTCAAAAATATCTGGCTTGGCCACCTTTCACTGATATTATGATGAGCTATAGTACGTTAGTACACATTTTTTAAGTTACTGTGTTGTCATAGTACATCTTTTCTGATTTACTGTGTACTCGTAGTACATGCATTCTGCATTACAGTGTACTCATAGTACAAGTGTTCGAGTTACTGTGTACTAATAGTACATGCATTCAAAGTTACTATGTACTAATAGTACATGCGTTCCAAGTTACTGTGTACTCATAGTACATGCATTCTGAGTTACTGTGTACTCAAAGTACATGCGTTCTGAGTTACTGTGTACTCATAGTACATGCGTTCTGAGTTACTGTGTACTCATAGTACATGCATTCCGAGTTACTGTGTAGTCATAGTACATGCATTCTGAGTTACTGTGTACTCATAGTACATGCATTCTGCATTACAGTGTATTCATAGTACATGCTTTCTGAGTTACTGTGTACTCATAGTACATGTTCTGAGTCACCATGTACTCATAGTACATGTTATCTGAGTTACTGTGTACTTATAGTACATGAATTCTGAGATACTGTGTACTCATAGTACATGCCTTCCAAGTTACTGTGTACTCATAATTCATACTTTCTGATTTGCTGTGTACTCATAGTACATGCATTTTGAGTTGCCATGTACTCATGGTACATGTGTTCTGAGTTACTGTGTACTCATAGTACATGCATTCTGAGTTACTGTGTACTCATAGTACATGTGTTCTGAGTTACTGCACACTCATAGTACATGTTTTCCGAGTTACTGTGTACTCACAGTACATGTTTTCTGAGTTAGTGTGTGCTTAAAGTGCATGCTTTCTGAGTTACTGTGTACTGAAAGTACATGGATTCCTTGTTACTGTGAATTCATAGTACACGTTTTCTGAGTTACTGTGTACTCATAGTACATGCATTCCAAGTTACTGTGTAGTCATAGTACATGCATTCTGAGTTACTGTGTACTCACAGTACATGCGTTCCGCATTACTGTGTACTCATAGTGCATGCTTTCTGAGTTACTGTGTACTCATAGTACATGTGTTCTGAGTCACCATCTACTCATAGTACATGTTATCTGAGTTACTGTGTACTTATAGTACATGAATTCTGAGTTACTGTGTACTCATAGTACATGCATTCTGAGTTACTGTGTACTCATAGTACATACTTTTATGAGTTACTGTGTACTCATAGTACATGCATTCTGAGTTACTGTGTACTCATGGTACATGTGTTCTGAGTTACTGTGTACTCATAGTACAAGCATTCTGAGTTACTGTGTACTCATAGTACATGTGTTCTGAGTTACTGTTTACTCAAAGTACATGCATTCCTTCTTACTGTGAACTTATTGTACATTTTCTGAGTTACTGTGTACTCATAGTACGTGTTCTGAGTTACTGTGTACTCATAGTACATGTTTTCTGAATTACTGTGTAGTTATAGTGCATGCTTTTTGAGTTACTGTGTACTCAAAGTATATGCATTTCTTGTTACTGTGAACTCATAGTACATGTATTCTGAGTTACTGTGTACTCATAGTACATGTGTTCTGAGTTAATATGTATTAATAGTACATGCATTCTGAGTTACTTTGTAGTCATAGTACATGCATTCTGAGTTACTGTGTACTCATAGTACATTTTCTAAGTTACATTGTACTCATAGTACATGCTTCTGAGTTACTGTCATAGTACATGTGTTCTGAGTTACTATGTACTCATAGTACATGTGTTCTGAGTTACTGTGTACTCATAGTACATGTGTACTGAGTCACTGTGCACTCATAGTACATGTTGTTTGAATTACTGTGTACTCATAGTACATGCATTCTGAGTTACTGTGTACTCATAGTACATGTGTTCTGAGTTACTGTGTACTCATAGTACATGCGTTCTGAGTTTCTGTGTACTCATAGTACATGCTTTCTGAGTTAATGTGTGCTCATAGTACATGCGGTCTGAGTTACCGTGTACTCTTAGTATACTGGGTTACTGTGTACTCATAGTACATGCATTCTGAGTTACCGTGTACTCATGGTACATGTGTTCTGAGTTACTGTGTACTCATAGTACAAGCATTCTGAGTTACTGTGTACTCGTAGTACATGTGTTCTGAGTTACTGTGTACTCACGGTACATGTTTTCTGAGTTAGTGTGTGCTTATAGTGCATGCTTTCTGAGTTACTGTGTACTCAAAGTACATAGAGTCCTTGTTACTATGAACTCATAGTACACATTTTCTGAGTTACTGTGTACTCATAGTGCATGTGTTCTGAGTTACTCTGTACTCATAGTACATGTGCTCTGAGTTACTGTGTACGTATAATGAATGCTTTCTGATTTGCCGTGTACTAAAAGTACATGCATTCCTTGTTACTATGAACTCATAGTACATGTTTTCTGAGTTAATGTGTAGCCATAGTACATGTATTCTGAGTTACTTTGTACTCATAGTAGATGCATTCTGAGTTACTGTGTACTCAGTACAGGCATTCCGAGTTACTGTGCACTTATAGTGCATGCATTCTGAGTTACTGTGTACTCATAGTACATGTTTTCTAAGTTACTTTGTACTCAAACTACATGTGTTCTGAGTTGCTGTCATAGTACATGCATTCTGAGTTACTGTGTACTCATAGTACATGCGTTCTGAGTTACTGTGTACTCATAGTACATGCATTCTGAGTTGCTGTCATAGTACATGCATTCTGAGTTACAATGTAATCATAAAACATGCTTTCTCATTTACTGTGTACTCGTAGTAGTACATGTGTTCTGAGTTACTGTGTTCTCATAGTACATGTTTTCTGAGTTACTGTGTACTTATAGTGCATGCTTTCTGAGTTACTGTTTACTCAAAGTACATGCATTCCTTGTTACTGTGAACTTATTGTACATTTTCTGAGTTACTGTGTACTCATAGTATGTGTTCTGAGTTACTGTGTACTCATAGTATATGTTTTCTGAATTACTGTGTAGTTATAGTGCATGCTTTTTGAGTTACTGTGTACTCAAAGTATATGCATTTCTTGTTACTGTGAACTCATAGTACATGTTTTCTGAGTTACTGTGTACTCATAGTACATGTGTTCTGAGTTAATATGTACTAATAGTACATGCATTCTGAGTTACTTTGTAGTCATAGTACATGCATTCTGAGTTACTGTGTACTCATAGTACATTTTCTAAGTTACATTGTACTCATAGTACATGCTTCTGAGTTACTTCCATAGTACATGTGTTCTGAGTTACTATGTACTCATAGTACATGTGTTCTGAGTTACTGTGTACTCATAGTACATGTGTACTGAGTCAATGTGCACTCATAGTACATGTTGTTTGAATTACTGTGTACTCATAGTACATGCATTCTGAGTTACTGTGTACTCATAGTACATGTATTCTGAGTTACTGTGTACTCATAGTACATGCGTTCCGAGTTTCTGTGTACTCATAGTACATGCTTTCTGAGTTACTGTGTGCTCATAGTACATGCGATCTGAGTTACCGTGTACTCTTAGTATATGTGTTCTGGGTTACTGTGTACTCATAGTACATGCATTCTGAGTTACAGTGTAATCATAGTACATGTTTTCTGAGTAACTGTGTACTCAAACTACATGCATTCTTTGTTATTGTGAACTTATAGTACATATTTTCTGAGTTACTGTGTACTCATAGTACATGTGTTCTGAGTTCATATGTAGTCATAGTACATGCGTTCTGAGTTACTTTGTAGTCATAGTACATGCATTCTGAGTTGCTGCACACTTATAGCACATGTCTTCTGAATTACTGTGTACTCATAGTACATGCTTTCTGAGTTACTGTGTACTCATAGTACATGCGGTCTGAGTTACCGTGTACTTATAGTGCATGTGTTCTGAGTTACTGTGTACTCATAGTACATGTGTTCTGAGTTAGTGTGTGCTCATAGTACGTTTTCTGAGTTACTGTGTACTTATAGTACATGCTTTATGAGTTACTGTGTACTCAAAGTGCATGTATTCCTTGTTACTGTGAACTCATAGTACATGTTTTCTGAGTTACTATGTACTCATAGTACATGCATTCTGAGTTACTGTGTGCTCATAGTACATGTTTTCTGAGTTACTGTGCACTCATAGTGCATGTTTTCTGAGTTACTGTGTACTCACAGTAAATGTTTTCTGAGTTAGTGTGTGCTTAAAGTGCATGCTTTCTGAGTTACTATGTACTGAAAGTACACGGATTCCTTGTTACTGTGAATTCATAGTACATGTTTTCTGAGTTACTGTGTACTCATAGTACATGCATTCCAAGTTACTGTGTAGTCATAGTACATGCATTCCGAGTTACTGTGTACTCATAGTACATGCGTTCCGCATTACTGTGTACTCATAGTGCATGCTATCTGAGTTACTGTGTACTCATAGTACATGTGTTCTGAGTCACCATCTACTCATAGTACATGTTATCTGAGTTACTGTGTACTTATAGTACATGAATTCTGAGTTACTGTGTACTCATAGTACATACTTTTATGAGTTACTGTGTACTCATAGTACATGCATTCTGAGTTACCGTGTACTCATGGTACATGTGTTCTGAGTTACTGTGTACTCATAGTACAAGCATTCTGAGTTACTGTGTACTCATAGTACATGTGTTCTGAGTTACTGTGTACTCATAGTACATGTTTTCTGAGTTACTGTGTACTCACGGTACTTGTTTTCTGAGTTAGTGTGTGCTTATAGTGCATGCTTTCTGAGTTACTGTGTTCTCAAAGTACATAGAGTCCTTGTTACTATGAACTCATAGTACACATTTTCTGAGTTACTGTGTACTCATAGTGCATGTGTTCTGAGTTACTGTGTACTCATAGTACATGTTTTCTGAGTTAGTGTGTGCTTATAGTGCATGCATTCTGAGTTACTGTGTACTCATAGTACATGCATTCTGAGTTACTGTGTACTCATAGTACATACATTCTGAGTTACGGTGTACTCATGGTACATGTGTTCTGAGTTACTGTGTACGTATAATGTATGCTTTCTGAGTTGCCGTGTACTCAAAGTACATGCATTCCTTGTTACTATGAACTCATAGTACATGTTTTCTGAGTTACTGTGTACTCATAATACATGCATTCCAAATTACTGTGTAGTCATAGTACATGCATTCTGAGTTACTGTGTACTCATAGTACATACTTTTATGAGTTACTGTGTACTCATAGTACATGCATTCTGAGTTACCGTGTACTCAAGGTACATGTGTTTTGAGTTACTGTGTACGTATAATACATGCTTTTTGAGTTGCCTTGTACTCAAAGTACATGCATTCCTTGTTACTATGAACTCTTAGTACATGTTTTCTGAGTTAATGTGTAGTCATAGTACATGTATTCTGAGTTACTTTGTACTCATAGTAGATGCATTCTGAGTTACTGTGTACTCAGTACATGCATTCTGAGTTACTGTGCACTTATAGTGCATGCATTCTGAGTTACTGTGTACGTATAGTACATGTTTTCTAAGTTACTTTGTACTCATACTACATATGTTCTGAGTTGCTGTCGTAGTACATGCATTCTGAGTTACTGTGTACCCATAGTACATGCGTTCTGAGTTACTGTGTACTCATAATACATGCATTCTGAGTTGCTGTCATAGTACATGCATTCTGAGTTACAATGTAATCATAAAACATGCTTTCTCATTTACTGTGTACTCATAGTAGTGCATGTGTTCTGAGTTACTGTGTTCTCATAGTACATGTTTTCTGAGTTACTGTGTACTTATAGTGCATGCTTTCTGAGTTACTGTTTACTCAAAGTACATGCATTCCTTGTTACTGTGAACTTATTGTACATTTTCTGAGTTACTGTGTACTCATAGTACATGTTCTGAGTTACTGTGTACTCATAGTACATGTTTTCTGAATTACTGTGTAGTTATAGTGCATGCTTTTTGAGTTACTGTGTACTCAAAGTATATGCATTGCTTGTTACTGTGAACTCATAGTACATGTTTTCTGAGTTACTGTGTACTCATAGTACATGTGTTCTGAGTTAATATGTACTAATATTACATGCATTCTGAGTTACTTTGTAGTCATAGTACATGCATTCTGAGTTACTGTGTACTCATAGTACATTTTCTAAGTTACATTGTACTCATAGTACATGCTTCTGAGTTACTGTCATAGTACATGTGTTCTGAATTACTATGTACTCATAGTACGTGTTCTGAGTTACTGTGTACTCCTAGTACATGTGTACTGAGTCACTGTGCACTCATAGTACATGTTGTTTGAATTACTGTGTACTCATAGTACATGCATTCTGAGATACTGTGTGCTCATAGTACATGCGGTCTGAGTTACCGTGTACTCTTAGTATATGTGTTCTGGGTTACTGTGTACTCATAGTACACGCATTCTGAGTTACAGTGTAATCATAGTACATGTTTTCTGAGTTACTGTGTACTCAAACTACATGTATTCTTTGTTATTGTGAACTTATAGTACATATTTTCTGAGTTACTGTGTACTCATAGTACATGTGTTCTGAGTTCATATGTAGTCATAGTACATGCGTTCTGAGTTACTTTGTAGTCATAGTACATGCGGTCTGAGTTACTGTGTACTCATAGTACATGTGTTCTGAGTTACTGTGTACTCATAGTACATGTGTTCTGAGTTACTGTGTGCTCATAGTATGTTTTCTGAGTTACTGTGTACTTATAATACATGCTTTGTGAGTTACTGTGTACTCAAAGTGCATGTATTCCTTGTTACTGTGAACTCATAGTACATGTTTTCTGAGTTACTATGTACTCATAGTACATGCGTTCTGAGTTACTGTGTGCTCATAGTGCATGTTTTCTGAGTTACTGTGTACTCACAGTACATGCATTCTGCATTACAGTGTATTCATAGTACATGCTTTCTGAGTTACTGTGTACTCATAGTACATGTTCTGAGTCACCATGTACTCATAGTACATGTTATCTGAGTTACTGTGTACTTATAGTACATGAATTCTGAGATACTGTGTACTCATAGTACATGCATTCTGAGTTACTGTGTACTCATAGTACATGCGTTCCGCATTACTGTGTACTCATAGTGCATGCTTTCTGAGTTACTGTGTACTCATAGTACATGTGTTCTGAGTCACCATCTACTCATAGTACATGTTATCTGAGTTACTGTGTACTTATAGTACATGAATTCTGAGTTACTGTGTACTCATAGTAGATGCATTCTGAGTTACTGTGTACTCATAGTACATACTTTTATGAGTTACTGTGTACTCATAGTACATGCATTCTGAGTTACCGTGTACTCATGGTACATGTGTTCTGAGTTACTATGTACTCATAGTACAAGCATTCTGAGTTACTGTGTACTCATAGTACATGTGTTCTGAGTTACTGTGTACTCATAGTACATGTTTTCTGAGTTACTGTGTACTCACGGTACATGTTTTCTGAGTTAGTGTGTGCTTATAGTGCATGCTTTCTGAGTTACTGTGTACTCAAAGTACATAAAGTCCTTGTTACTATGAAATCATAGTACACATTTTCTGAGTTACTGTGTACTCATAGTGCATGTGTTCTGAGTTACTGTGTACTCATAATACATGTTTTCTGAGTTAGTGTGTGCTTATAGTGCATGCATTCTGAGTTACTGTGTACTCATAGTACATGCATTCTGAGTTACTGTGTACTCATAGTGCATACTTTTATGAGTTACTGTGTACTCATAGTACATGCATTCTGAGTTAAGTCATGGTACATGTGTTCTGAGTTACTGTGTACGTATAATTCATGCTTTCTGAGTTGCCGTGTACTCAAAGTACATGCATTCCTTGTTACTATGAACTCATAGTACATGTTTTCTGAGTTAATGTGTAGTCATAGTACATGTATTCTGAGTTACTTTGTACTCATAGTAGATGCATTCTGAGTTACTGTGTACTCATAGTACATATTTTCTAAGTTACTTTGTACTCATACTACATGTGTTCTGAGTTGCTGTCATAGTACATGCATTCTGAGTTACTGTGTACCCATAGTACATGCGTTCTGAGTTACTGTGTACTCATAGTACATGCATTTTGAGTTGCTGTCATAGTACATGCATTCTGAGTTACAATGTAATCATAAAACATGCTTTCTCATTTACTGTGTACTCATAGTAGTACATGTGTTCTGAGTTACTGTGTTCTCATAGTACATGTTTTCTGAGTTACTGTGTACTTATAGTGCATGCTTTCTGAGTTACTGTTTACTCAAAGTACATGCATTCCTTCTTACTGTGAACTTATTGTACATTTTCTGAGTTACTGTGTACTCATAGTACGTGTTCTGAGTTACTGTGTACTCATAGTACATGTTTTCTGAATTACTGTGTAGTTATAGTGCATGCTTTTTGAGTTACTGTGTACTCAAAGTATATGCATTTCTTGTTACTGTGAACTCATAGTACATGTATTCTGAGTTACTGTGTACTCATAGTACATGTGTTCTGAGTTAATATGTATTAATAGTACATGCATTCTGAGTTACTTTGTAGTCATAGTACATGCATTCTGAGTTACTGTGTACTCATAGTACATTTTCTAAGTTACATTGTACTCATAGTACATGCTTCTGAGTTACTGTCATAGTACATGTGTTCTGAGTTACTATGTACTCATAGTACATGTGTTCTGAGTTACTGTGTACTCATAGTACATGTGTACTGAGTCACTGTGCACTCATAGTACATGTTGTTTGAATTACTGTGTACTCATAGTACATGCATTCTGAGTTACTGTGTACTCATAGTACATGTGTTCTGAGTTACTGTGTACTCATAGTACATGCGTTCTGAGTTTCTGTGTACTCATAGTACATGCTTTCTGAGTTAATGTGTGCTCATAGTACATGCGGTCTGAGTTACCGTGTACTCTTAGTATACTGGGTTACTGTGTACTCATAGTACATGCATTCTGAGTTACCGTGTACTCATGGTACATGTGTTCTGAGTTACTGTGTACTCATAGTACAAGCATTCTGAGTTACTGTGTACTCGTAGTACATGTGTTCTGAGTTACTGTGTACTCACGGTACATTTTTTCTGAGTTAGTGTGTGCTTATAGTGCATGCTTTCTGAGTTACTGTGTACTCAAAGTACATAGAGTCCTTGTTACTATGAACTCATAGTACACATTTTCTGAGTTACTGTGTACTCATAGTGCATGTGTTCTGAGTTACTGTGTACTCATAATACATGTTTTCTGAGTTAGTGTGTGCTTATAGTGCATGCATTCTGAGTTACTGTGTACTCATAGTACATACTTTTATGAGTTACTGTGTACTCATAGTACATGCATTCTGAGTTAAGTCATGGTACATGTGTTCTGAGTTACTGTGTATGTATAATGCATGCTTTCTGAGTTGCCTTGTACTCAAAGTACATGCATTCCTTGTTACTATGAACTCATAGGACATGTTTTCTGAGTTAATGTGTAGTCATAGTACATGTATTCTGAGTTACTTTGTACTCATAGTAGATGCATTCTGAGTTACTGTGTACTCAGTACATGCATTCCGAGTTACTGTGCACTTATAGTGCATGCTGTGCACCCATAGTGCATGCGTTCTGAGTTACTGTGTACTCATAGTACATGCATTCTGAGTTGCTGTCATAGTACATGCATTCTGAGTTACAATGTAATCATAAAACATGCTTTCTCATTTACTGTGTACTCATAGTAGTATATGTGTTCTCAGTTACTGTGTTCTCGTAGTACATGTTTTCTGAGTTACTGTGTACTTATAGTGCATGCTTTCTGAGTTACTGTTTACTCAAAGTACATGCATTCCTTGTTACTGTGAACTTATTGTCCATTTTCTGAGTTACTGTGTACTCATAGTACATGTTTTCTGAATTACTGTGTAGTTATAGTGCATGCTTTTTGAGTTACTGTGTACTCAAAGTATATGCATTTCTTGTTACTGTGAACTCATAGTACATGTTTTCTGAGTTACTGTGTACTCATAGTACATGTGTTCTGAGTTAATATGTACTAATAGTACATGCATTCTGAGTTACGTTGTAGTCATAGTACATGCATTCTGAGTTACTGTGTACTCATAGTACATTTTCTAAGTTACATTGTACTCAAAGTACATGCTTCTGAGTTACTGTTATAGTACATGTGTTCTGAGTTACTATGTACTCATAGTACATGTGTTCTGAGTTACTGTGTACTCATAGTACATGTGTACTGAGTCACTGTGCACTCATAGTACATGTTGTTTGAATTACTGTGTACTCATAGTACATGCATTCTGAGTTACTGTGTACTCATAGTACATGTGTTCTGAGTTACTGTGTACTCATTGTACATGCGTTCTGAGTTTCTGTGTACTCATAGTACATGCTTTCTGAGTTAATGTGTGCTCATATTACATGCGGTCTGAGTTACCGTGTACTCTTAGTATATGTGTTCTTGGTTACTGTGTACTCATAGTACATGCATTCTGAGTTACAGTGTAATCATAGTACATGTTTTCTGAGTTACTGTGTACTCAAACTACATGCATTCTTTGTTATTGTGAACTTATAGTACATATTTTCTGAGTTACTGTGTACTCATAGTACATGTGTTCTGAGTTCATATGTAGTCATAGTGCATGCGTTCTGAGTTACTTTGTAGTCATAGTACATGCATTTTGAGTTGCTGTGCACTTATAGCACATGTGTTCTGAATTACTGTGTACTCATAGTACATGCTTTCTGAGTTACTGTGTACTCATAGTACATGCTGTCTGAGTTACTGTGTACTCATAGTACATGTGTTCTGAGTTACTGTGTACTCATAGTACATGTGTTCTGAGTTACTGTGTGCTCATAGTACGTTTTCTGAGTTACTGTGTACTTATAGTATATGCTTTATGAGTTACTGTGTACTCAAAGTGCATGTATTCCTTGTTACTGTGAACTCATAGTACATGTTTTCTGAGTTACTATGTACTCATAGTACATGCGTACTTAGTTACTGTGTGCTCATAGTACATGTTTCCTGAGTTACTGTGTACTCACAGTACATGCATTCTGCATTACAGTGTATTCATAGTACATGCTTTCTGAGTTACTGTGTACTCATAGTACATGTTCTGTGTCACCATGTACTCATAGTACATGTTATCTGAGTTACTGTGTACTTATAGTGCATGAATTCTGAGATACTGTGTACTCATAGTACATGCCTTCCAAGTTACTGTGTACTCATAATTCATACTTTCTGATTTGCTGTGTACTCGTAGTACATGCATTTTGAGTTACCATGTACTCATGGTACATATGTTCTGAGTTACTATGTACTCATAGTACATGCGTACTTAGTTACTGTGTGCTCATAGTACATGTTTCCTGAGTTACTGTGTACTCACAGTACATGCATTCTGCATTACAGTGTATTCATAGTACATGCTTTCTGAGTTACTGTGTACTCATAGTACATGTTCTGAGTCACCATGTACTCATAGTACATGTTATCTGAGTTACTGTGTACTTATAGTACATGAATTCTGAGATACTGTGTACTCATAGTACATGCCTTCCAAGTTACTGTGTACTCATAATTCATACTTTCTGATTTGCTGTGTACTCATAGTACATGCATTTTGAGTTACCATGTACTCATGGTACATATGTTCTGAGTTACTGTGTACTCATAGTACATGCATTCTGAGTTACTGTGTACTCATAGTACATGTGTTCTGAGTTACTGTGCACTCATAGTACATGTTTTCTGAGTTACTGTGTACTCACAGTACATGGATTCCTTGTTACTGTGAATTCATTGTACACGTTTTCTGAGTTACTCTTTACTCATAGTACATGCATTCCAAGTTACTGTGTAGTCATAGTACATGCATTCTGAGTTACTGTGTACTCATAGTACATGCGTTCCGCATTACTGTGTACTCATAGTGCATGCTTTCTGAGTTACTGTGTACTCATAGTACATGTGTTCTGAGTCACCATCTACTCATAGCACATGTTATCTGAGTTACTGTGTACTTATAGTACATGAATTCTGAGTTACTGTGTACTCATAGTACATGCATTCTGAGTTACTGTGTACTCATAGTACATACTTTTATGAGTTACTGTGTACTCATAGTACATGCATTCTGTGTTACCGTGTACTCATGGTACATGTGTTCTGAGTTACTGTGTACTCATAGTACAAGCATTCTGAGTTACTGTGTACTCATAGTACATGTGTTCTGAGTTACTGTGTACTCATAGTACATGTTTTCTGAGTTACTGTGTACTCACGGTACATGTTTTCTGAGTTAGTGTGTGCTTATAGTGCATGCTTTCTGAGTTACTGTGTACTCAAAGTACATAGAGTCCTTGTTACTATGAACTCATAGTACACATTTTCTAAGTTACTGTGTACTTATAGTACATGAATTCTGAGATACTGTGTACTCATAGTACATGCCTTCCAAGTTACTGTGTACTCATAATTCATACTTTCTGATTTGCTGTGTACTCATAGTACATGCATTTTGAGTTACCATGTACTCATGGTACATATGTTCTGAGTTACTGTGTACTCATAGTACATGCATTCTGAGTTACTGTGTACTCATAGTACATGTGTTCTGAGTTACTGCGCACTCATAGTACATGTTTTCTGAGTTACTGTGTACTCACAGTACATGGATTCCTTGTTACTGTGAATTCATTGTACACGTTTTCTGAGTTACTCTTTACTCATAGTACATGCATTCCAAGTTACTGTGTAGTCATAGTACATGCATTCTGAGTTACTGTGTACTCATAGTACATGCGTTCGCATTACTGTGTACTCATAGTGCATGCTTTCTGAGTTACTGTGTACTCATAGTACATGTGTTCTGAGTCACCATCTACTCATAGCACATGTTATCTGAGTTACTGTGTACTTATAGTACATGAATTCTGAGTTACTGTGTACTCATAGTACATGCATTCTGAGTTACTGTGTACTCATAGTACATACTTTTATGAGTTACTGTGTACTCATAGTACATGCATTCTGTGTTACCGTGTACTCATGGTACATGTGTTCTGAGTTACTGTGTACTCATAGTACAAGCATTCTGAGTTACTGTGTACTCATAGTACATGTGTTCTGAGTTACTGTGTACTCATAGTACATGTTTTCTGAGTTACTGTGTACTCACGGTACATGTTTTCTGAGTTAGTGTGTGCTTATAGTGCATGCTTTCTGAGTTACTGTGTACTCAAAGTACATAGAGTCCTTGTTACTATGAACTCATAGTACACATTTTCTGAGTTACTGTGTACTCATAGTGCATGTGTTCTGAGTTACTGTGTACTCATAGTACATGTTTTCTGAGTTAGTGTTTGCTTATAGTGCATGCATTTTGAGTTACTGTGTACTCATAGTACATGCATTCTGAGTTACTGTGTACTCATAGTACATGCATTCTGAGTTACCGTGTACTCATGGTACATGTGTTCTGAGTTACTGTGTACGTATAATGCATGCTTTCTGAGTTGCTGTGTACTCAAAGTACATGCATTCCTTGTTACTATGAACTCATAGTACATGTTTTCTGAGTTAATGTGTAGTCATAGTCTGACAAGCCTTATCTGCAAGGCCATGGAGCGTATTATCATGGAACTTATAAACAAAGACATTGGCAACCTTCAAACACTGGACCCCACCCAGTTTGGGTTTGTGAAGGGCCGATCTTGTCTCCTGAACCTGATTGACTTCTTTGAATCAGTCTCCAGAGCCTTGGACAAGGGTAAGGTGGTCCACACAGCCTATCTAGACCTTGCCAAGGCCTTTGACACCATCCCCCACTCTGGAATCATAGATAAACTTACTAAGTTGGGTATTAATCCCTATGTCACCCAATGGGTTGCTAAATGGCTTACTGATAGAACCCACACTGTAAAAGTAGCCTACTCCAAATCCAGCTCCAGACAAGTGACAAGTGGAGTACCTCAGGGTTCAGTCCTGGGGCCACTCTTGTTTGGCATCTACTTCTCTGAAGTACAGGTCAACACTAAGGGACTCTGGCTAACAAAGTTTGCAAATGACTGCAAACTGGGAGCAATTATTGAATCCCCAAATGATGTGGATACTGTACAAAAGGGCTTTACAGAAACAGATGCTTGGTGCCAGAGCCATGGACTCAAGCTCAATGCTAAGAAATATATTGTTATCCCCTTTGGGAAAAAACATGTATCCATGAATTACCATATTGATGGCAGTACAATAAACACAGAAAGTGTGATAAGAGGCTTAGGGACACAGGTGGACAGTGGTCTCACCTTCGATAACCACATCGCCACAACAGTCAGGAAATCCTTCTATGTGGCACACCTCATCACGAAGGGCTTTTCATCCAGAAAAAAAGGAGGTCATTGTCCCACTGTACTCATCCCTCATTAGACCCATTATAGAATACAACGCCCCATTTGGTATGTACCTCTCAAGACATCTGCAACAACTGGAAAGGCCTCAGAAATACCTCACTAAAAGAATCACAGGCCTAAAGCAGATGCCCTATGCTGACAGCCTTAAAAAACTCCAGCTATACTCTGTCGCATATCTACTCAGAGGCGATCTCTGCTTAACATACAAGGCCATGGCAAACCCAGAGCTGTTGGACATGCTACACTTAAAGAAATCCCAATCCCTCAGAGCTACATGCTCCAGGGATCTAAACCTTGTCATCACAATAAACAAAACATGCTGGAGGGATAGGTTCCTGACCCAGAGACTCCCCAGACTCTGGAATAGATTTCCCATACATGTCAAGCAGAGTGCCTCTTTGGACCTCTTCAAGAGGAACCTTGACGTTTGGATGGGAGAAAGGAAATTCACCCCAGGGATCACGTCAGTCGCCCTGCAAGACAGGGGTCCAGGAAAGTAAATAATGTGGGAAGAAATAGCCAGGGAATTGTTATGGCTAGGCTTGTATAGGCCCTAGGGCTGATAGCCTAGTACCAACCTATGAACCTATGAACCTATGTATTCTGAGTTACTTTGTACTCATAGTAGATGCATTCTGAGTTACTGTGTACTCAGTACATGCATTCCGAGTTACTGTGCACTTATAGTGCATGCATTCTGAGTTACTGTGTACTCATAGTACATGTTTTCTAAGTTACTTTGTACTCATACTACATGTGTTCTGAGTTGCTGTCATAGTACATGCATTCTGAGTTACTGTGTACTCATAGTACATGCGTTCTGAGTTACTGTGTACTCATAGTACATGCATTCTGAGTTGCTGTCGTAGTACATGCATTCTGAGTTACAATGTAATCATAAAACATGCTTTCTCATTTACTGTGTACTCATAGTAGTACATGTGTTCTGAGTTACTGTGTTCTCATAGTACATGTTTTCTGAGTTACTGTGTACTTATAGTGCATGCTTTCTGAGTTACTGTTTACTCAAAGTACATGCATTCCTTGTTACTGTGAACTTATTGTACATTTTCTGAGTTAATGTGTACTCATAGTACATGTTCTGAGTTACTGTGTACTCATAGTACATGTTTTCTGAATTACTGTGTAGTTATAGTGCATGCTTTTTGAGTTACTGTGTACTCAAAGTATATGCATTTCTTGTTATTGTGAACTCATAGTACATGTTTTCTTAGTTACTGTGTACTCATAGTACATGTGTTCTGAGTTAATATGTACTAATAGTACATGCATTCTGAGTTACTTTGTAGTCATAGTACATGCATTCTGAGTTACTGTGTACTCATAGTACATTTTCTAAGTTACATTGTACTCATAGTACATGCTTCTGAGTTACTGTCATAGTACATGTGTTCTGAGTTACTATGTACTCATAGTACGTGTTCTGAGTTACTGTGTACTCATAGTACATGTGTACTGAGTCACTGTGCACTCATAGTACATGTTGTTTGAATTACTGTGTACTCATAGTACATGCATTCTGAGTTACTGTGTACTCATAGTACATGTGTTCTGAGTTACTGTGTACTCATAGTACATGTGTTCTGAGTTAATATGTACTAATAGTACATGCATTCTGAGTTACGTTGTAGTCATAGTACATGCATTCTGAGTTACTGTGTACTCATAGTACATTTTCTAAGTTACATTGTACTCAAAGTACATGCTTCTGAGTTACTGTTATAGTACATGTGTTCTGAGTTACTATGTACTCATAGTACATGTGTTCTGAGTTACTGTGCACTCATAGTACATGTTGTTTGAATTACTGTGTACTCATAGTACATGCATTCTGAGTTACTGTGTACTCATAGTACATGTGTTCTGAGTTACTGTGTACTCATTGTGCATGCGTTCTGAGTTTCTCTGTACTCATAGTACATGCTTTCTGAGTTAATGTGTGCTCATATTACATGCGGTCTGAGTTACCGTGTACTCTTAGTATATGTGTTCTGAGTTACTGTGTACTCATAGTACATGCATTCTGAGTTACAGTGTAATCATAGTACATGTTTTCTGAGTTACTGTGTACTCAAACTACATGCATTCTTTGTTATTGTGAACTTATAGTACATATTTTCTGAGTTACTGTGTACTCATAGTACATGTGTTCTGAGTTCATATGTAGTCATAGTGCATGCGTTCTGAGTTACTTTGTAGTCATAGTACATGCATTTTGAGTTGCTGTGCACTTATAGCACATGTGTTCTGAATTACTGTGTACTCATAGTACATGCTTTCTGAGTTACTGTGTACTCATAGTACATGCTGTCTGAGTTACTGTGTACTCATAGTACATGTGTTCTGAGTTACTGTGTACTCATAGTACATGTGTTCTGAGTTACTGTGTACTCATAGTACACGTTTTCTGAGTTACTGTGTACTTATAGTATATGCTTTATGAGTTACTGTGTACTCAAAGTGCATGTATTCCTTGTTACTGTGAACTCATAGTACATGTTTTCTGAGTTACTATGTACTCATAGTACATGCGTACTTAGTTACTGTGTGCTCATAGTACATGTTTCCTGAGTTACTGTGTACTCACAGTACATGCATTCTGCATTACAGTGTATTCATAGTACATGCTTTCTGAGTTACTGTGTACTCATAGTACATGTTCTGAGTCACCATGTACTCATAGTACATGTTATCTGAGTTACTGTGTACTTATAGTACATGAATTCTGAGATACTGTGTACTCATAGTACATGCCTTCCAAGTTACTGTGTACTCATAATTCATACTTTCTGATTTGCTGTGTACTCATAGTACATGCATTTTGAGTTTCCATGTACTCATGGTACATATGTTCTGAGTTACTGTGTACTCATAGTACATGCATTCTGAGTTACTGTGTACTCATAGTACATGTGTTCTGAGTTACTGCGCACTCATAGTACATGTTTTCTGAGTTACTGTGTACTCACAGTACATGGATTCCTTGTTACTGTGAATTCATTGTACACGTTTTCTGAGTTACTCTTTACTCATAGTACATGCATTCCAAGTTACTGTGTAGTCATAGTACATGCATTCTGAGTTACTGTGTACTCATAGTACATGCGTTCCGCATTACTGTGTACTCATAGTGCATGCTTTCTGAGTTACTGTGTACTCATAGTACATGTGTTCTGAGTCACCATCTACTCATAGCACATGTTATCTGAGTTACTGTGTACTTATAGTACATGAATTCTGAGTTACTGTGTACTCATAGTACATGCATTCTGAGTTACTGTGTACTCATAGTACATGTGTTCTGAGTTACTGTGTACTCATAGTACAAGCATTCTGAGTTACTGTGTACTCATAGTACATGTGTTCTGAGTTACTGTGTACTCATAGTACATGTTTTCTGAGTTACTGTGTACTCAAAGTACATAGAGTCCTTGTTACTATGAACTCATAGTACACATTTTCTGAGTTACTGTGTACTCATAGTGCATGTGTTCTGAGTTACTGTGTACTCATAGTACATGTTTTCTGAGTTAGTGTTTGCTTATAGTGCATGCATTTTGAGTTACTGTGTACTCATAGTACATGCATTCTGAGTTACTGTGTACTCATATACATGCATTCTGAGTTACCGTGTACTCATGGTACATGTGTTCTGAGTTACTGTGTACGTATAATGCATGCTTTCTGAGTTGCTGTGTACTCAAAGTACATGCATTCCTTGTTACTATGAACTCATAGTACATGTTTTCTGAGTTAATGTGTAGTCATAGTCTGACAAGCCTTATCTGCAAGGCCATGGAGCGTATTATCATGGAACTTATAAACAAAGACATTGGCAACCTTCAAACACTGGACCCCACCCAGTTTGGGTTTGTGAAGGGCCGATCTTGTCTCCTGAACCTGATTGACTTCTTTGAATCAGTCTCCAGAGCCTTGGACAAGGGTAAGGTGGTCCACACAGCCTATCTAGACCTTGCCAAGGCCTTTGACACCATCCCCCACTCTGGAATCATAGATAAACTTACTAAGTTGGGTATTAATCCCTATGTCACCCAATGGGTTGCTAAATGGCTTACTGATAGAACCCACACTGTAAAAGTAGCCTACTCCAAATCCAGCTCCAGACAAGTGACAAGTGGAGTACCTCAGGGTTCAGTCCTGGGGCCACTCTTGTTTGGCATCTACTTCTCTGAAGTACAGGTCAACACTAAGGGACTCTGGCTAACAAAGTTTGCAAATGACTGCAAACTGGGAGCAATTATTGAATCCCCAAATGATGTGGATACTGTACAAAAGGGCTTTACAGAAACAGATGCTTGGTGCCAGAGCCATGGGCTCAAGCTCAATGCCAAGAAATATATTGTTATCCCCTTTGGGAAAAAACATGTATCCATGAATTACCATATTGATGGCAGTACAATAAACACAGAAAGTGTGATAAGAGACTTAGGGACACAGGTGGACAGTGGTCTCACCTTCAATAACCACATCGCCACAACAGTCAGGAAATCCTTCTATGTGGCACACCTCATCACGAAGGGCTTTTCATCCAGAAAAAAGGAGGTCATTGTCCCACTGTACTCATCCCTCATTAGACCCATTATAGAATACAACGCCCCATTTGGTATGTACCTCTCAAGACATCTGCAACAACTGGAAAGGCCTCAGAAATACCTCACTAAAAGAATCACAGGCCTAAAGCAGATGCCCTATGCTGACCGCCTTAAAAAACTCCAGCTATACTCTGTCGCATATCGTCTACTCAGAGGCGATCTCTGCTTAACATACAAGGCCATGGCAAACCCAGAGCTGTTGGACATGCTACACTTAAAGAAATCCCAATCCCTCAGAGCTACATGCTCCAGGGATCTAAACCTTGTCATCACAATAAACAAAACATGCTGGAGGGATAGGTTCCTGACCCAGAGACTCCCCAGACTCTGGAATAGATTTCCCATACATGTCAAGCAGAGTGCCTCTTTGGACCTCTTCAAGAGGAACCTTGACGTTTGGATGGGAGAAAGGAAATTCACCCCAGGGATCACGTCATTCACCCTGCAAGACAGGGGTCCAGGAAAGTAAATAATGTGGGAAGAAATAGCCAGGGAATTGTTATGGCTAGGCTTGTATAGGCCCTAGGGCTGATAGCCTAGTACCAACCTATGAACCTATGAACCTATGTATTCAGAGTTACTTTGTACTCATAGTAGATGCATTCTGAGTTACTGTGTACTCAGTACATGCATTCCGAGTTACTGTGCACTTATAGTGCATGCATTCTGAGTTACTGTGTACTCATAGTACATGTTTTCTAAGTTACTTTGTACTCATACTACATGTGTTCTGAGTTGCTGTCATAGTACATGCATTCTGAGTTACTGTGTACTCATAGTACATGCGTTCTGAGTTACTGTGTACTCATAGTACATGCATTCTGAGTTGCTGTCGTAGTACATGCATTCTGAGTTACAATGTAATCATAAAACATGCTTTCTCATTTACTGTGTACTCATAGTAGTACATGTGTTCTGAGTTACTGTGTTCTCATAGTACATGTTTTCTGAGTTACTGTGTACTTATAGTGCATGCTTTCTGAGTTACTGTTTACTCAAAGTACATGCATTCCTTGTTACTGTGAACTTATTGTACATTTTCTGAGTTAATGTGTACACATAGTACATGTTCTGAGTTACTGTGTACTCATAGTACATGTTTTCTGAATTACTGTGTAGTTATAGTGCATGCTTTTTGAGTTACTGTGTACTCAAAGTATATGCATTTCTTGTTACTGTGAACTCATAGTACATGTTTTCTTAGTTACTGTGTACTCGTAGTACATGTGTTCTGAGTTAATATGTACTAATAGTACATGCATTCTGAGTTACTTTGTAGTCATAGTACATGCATTCTGAGTTACTGTGTACTCATAGTACATTTTCTAAGTTACATTGTACTCATAGTACATGCTTCTGAGTTACTGTGTACTCATAGTACATGTGTTCTGAGTTACTGTGTACTCATAGTACATGTGTTCTGAGTTACTGTGTACTCATAGTACATGCATTCTGAGTTACTGTGTACTCATAGTACATGTGTTCTGAGTTACTGTGTACTCATAGTACATGCATTCTGAGTTACTGTGTACTCATAGTACATGTTTTCTGATTTACTGTGACTGCTTAAACATACATTCTGTTGTTATTGTGAACTTATACAGTACATATTTTCTGAGTTACTGTGTACTCATAGTACATGTGTTCTGAGTTACTGTGTACTCATAGTACATGTTTTCTGAGTTACTGTGTACTCATAGTACATGCATTCTGAGTTACTGTGTACTCATAGTACATGTTCTGAGTTACTGTGTACTCATAGTACATGCATTCTGAGTTACTGTGAACTCATAGTACATGTTTTCTGAGTTACTGTGTACTCATAGTACATGTTCTGAGTCACCATGCACTCATAGTACATGTTATCTGAGTTACTGTGTACTTATAATACATGAATTCTGAGATACTGTGTACTCATAGTACATGCATTCTGAGTTACTGTGTACTCATAATTCATACTTTCTGATTTGCTGTGTACTCATAGTACATGCATTTTGAGTTACCATGTACTCATGGTACATGTGTTCTGAGTTACTGTGTACTCATAGTACATGCATTCTGAGTTACTGTGTACTCATAGTACATGTGTTCTGAGTTACTGCGCACTCATAGTACATGTTTTCTGAGTTACTGTGTACTCACAGTACATGTTTTCTGAGTTAGTGTGTGCTTAAAGTGCATGCTTTCTGAGATACTGTGTACTGAAAGTACATGGATTCCTTGTTACTGTGAATTCATAGTACACATTTTCTGAGTTACTGTGTACTCATAGTACATGTGTTCTGAGTTACTGTGTACTCATAGTACATGCATTCTGAGTTACTGTGTACTCATAGTACATGTGTTCTGAGTTACTGTGTACTCATAGTAATGTGTTTTCTGAGTTACTGTGTACACAGTACATGTTTTCTGGAGTTAGTGCTGCAAGTGCATGCTTTCTGAGATACTGTGTACTGTGTACACGGATTCTTTGTTGTGTTACTGTGAATTCATAGTACACATTTTCTGAGTTACTGTGTACTCATAGTACATGCATTCCAAGTTACTGTGTAGTCATAGTACATGCATTCTGAGTTACTGTGTACTCATAGTACATGCGTTCCACATTACTGTGAACTCATAGTGCATGCTTTCTGAGTTACTGTGTACTCATAGTACATGTGTTCTGAGTCACCATCTAGTCATAGTACATGTTATCTGAGTTACTGTGTACTTATAGTACATGAATTCTGAGTTACTGTGTACTCATAGTACATGCATTCTGAGTTACTGTGTACTCATAGTACATACTTTTATGAGTTACTCTGTACTCATAGTACATGCATTCTGAGTTACCGTGTACCCATGGTACATGTGTTCTGAGTTACTGTGTACTCATAGTACAAGCATTCTGAGTTACTGTGTACTCATAGTACATGTGTTCTGAGTTACTGTGTACTCATAGTACATGTTTTCTGAGTTACTGTGTACTCACGGTACATGTTTTCTGAGTTAATGTGTGCTTATAGTGCATGCTTTCTGAGTTACTGTGTACTCAAAGTACACAGAGTCCTTGTTACTATGAACTCATAGTACACGTTTTCTGAGTTACTGTGCAATCATAGTGCATGTGTTCTGAGTTACTGTGTACTCATAGTACATGCATTCTGAGTTACTGTGTACTCATAGTACATGTGTTCTGAGTTACTGCGCACTCATAGTACATGTTTTCTGAGTTACTGTGTACTCACAGTACATGTTTTCTGAGTTAGTGTGTGCTTAAAGTGCATGCTTTCTGAGATACTGTGTACTGAAAGTACATGGATTCCTTGTTACTGTGAATTCATAGTACACATTTTCTGAGTTACTGTGTACTCATAGTACATGCATTCCAAGTTACTGTGTAGTCATAGTACATGCATTCTGAGTTACTGTGTACTCATAGTACATGCGTTCCACATTACTGTGAACTCATAGTGCATGCTTTCTGAGTTACTGTGTACTCATAGTACATGTGTTCTGAGTCACCATCTAGTCATAGTACATGTTATCTGAGTTACTGTGTACTTATAGTACATGAATTCTGAGTTACTGTGTACTCAGTACATGCATTCTGAGTTACTGTGTACTCATAGTACATACTTTTATGAGTTACTCTGTACTCATAGTACATGCATTCTGAGTTACCGTGTACCCATGGTACATGTGTTCTGAGTTACTGTGTACTCATAGTACAAGCATTCTGAGTTACTGTGTACTCATAGTACATGTGTTCTGAGTTACTGTGTACTCATAGTACATGTTTTCTGAGTTACTGTGTACTCACGGTACATGTTTTCTGAGTTAGTGTGTGCTTATAGTGCATGCTTTCTGAGTTACTGTGTACTCAAAGTACACAGAGTCCTTGTTACTATGAACTCATAGTACACATTTTTTGAGGTACTGTGCAATCATAGTGCATGTGTTCTGAGTTACTGTGTACTCATAGTACATGTTTCCTGAGTTACTGTGTACTCACAGTACATGCATTCTGCATTACAGTGTATTCATAGTACATGCTTTCTGAGTTACTGTGTACTCATAGTACATGTTCTGAGTCACCATGTACTCATAGTACATGTTATCTGAGTTAATGTGTACTTATAGTACATGAATTTTGAGATACTGTGTACTCATAGTACATGCCTTCCAAGTTACTGTGTACTCATAATTCATACTTTCTGATTTGCTGTGTAGTCATAGTACATGCATTTTGAGTTACCATGTACTCATGGTACATGTGTTCTGAGTTACTGTGTACTCATAGTACATGCATTCTGAGTTACTGTGTACTCATAGTACATGTGTTCTGAGTTACTGCGCACTCATAGTACATGTTTTCTGAGTTACTGTGTACTCACAGTACATGGATTCCTTGTTACTGTGAATTCATTGTACACGTTTTCTGAGTTACTCTTTACTCATAGTACATGCATTCCAAGTTACTGTGTAGTCATAGTACATGCATTCTGAGTTACTGTGTACTCATAGTACATGCGTTCCGCGTACTGTGTACTCATAGTGCATGCTTTCTGAGTTACTGTGTACTCATAGTACATGTGTTCTGAGTCACCATCTACTCATAGTACATGTTATCTGAGTTACTGTGTACTTATAGTACATGAATTCTGAGTTATTGTGTACTCATAGTACATGCATTCTGAGTTACTGTGTACTCATAGTACATGCATTCTGAGTTACTGTGTACTCATAGTACATGCATTCTGTGTTACCGTGTACTCATGGTACATGTGTTCTGAGTTACTGTGTACTCATAGTACAAGCATTCTGAGTTACTGTGTACTCATAGTACATGTGTTCTGAGTTACTGTGTACTCATAGTACATGTTTTCTTAGTTACTGTGTACTTATAGTGCATGCTTTCTGAGTTACTGTGTACTCAAAGTACATAGAGTCCTTGTTACTATGAACTCATAGTACACATTTTCTGAGTTCCTGTGCACTCATAGTGCATGTGTTCTGAGTTACTGTGTACTCATAGTACATGTTTTCTGAGTTAGTGTGTACTTATAGTGCATGCATTTTGAGTTACTGTGTACTCATAGTACATGCATTCTGAGTTACTGTGTACTCATAGTACATGCATTCTGAGTTACCGTGTACTCATGGTACATGTGTTCTGAGTTACTGTGCACTCATAGTACATGTTCTGACTCACCATGTACTCATAGTACATGTTATCTGAGTTACTGTGTACTTATAGTACATGAATTTTGAGATACTGTGTACTCATAGTACATGCCTTCCAAGTTACTGTGTACTCATAATTCATACTTTCTGATTTGCTGTGTACTCATAGTACATGCATTTTGAGTTACCATGTACTCATGGTACATGTGTTCTGAGTTACTGTGTACTCATAGTACATGCATTCTGAGTTACTGTGTACTCATAGTACATGTGTTCGGAGTTACTGCGCACTCATAGTACATGTTTTCTGAGTTACTGTGTACTCACAGTACATGGATTCCTTGTTACTGTGAATTCATTGTACACGTTTTCTGAGTTACTCTTTACTCATAGTACATGCATTCCAAGTTACTGTGTAGTCATAGTACATGCATTCTGAGTTACTGTGTACTCATAGTACATGCGTTCCGCATTACTGTGTACTCATAGTGCATGCTTTCTGAGTTACTGTGTACTCATAGTACATGTGTTCTGAGTCACCATCTACTCATAGTACATGTTATCTGAGTTACTGTGTACTTATAGTACATGAATTCTGAGTTACTGTGTACTCATAGTACATGCATTCTGAGTTACTGTGTACTCATAGTACATACTTTTATGAGTTACTGTGTACTCATAGTACATGCATTCTGTGTTACCATGTACTCATGGTACATGTGTTCTGAGTTACTGTGTACTCATAGTACAAGCATTCTGAGTTACTGTGTACTCATAGTACATGTGTTCTGAGTTACTGTGTACTCATAGTACATGTTTTCTTAGTTACTGTGTACTCACGGTACATGTTTTCTGAGTTAGTGTGTGCTTATAGTGCATGCTTTCTGAGTTACTGTGTACTCAAAGTACATAGAGTCCTTGTTACTATGAACTCATAGTACACATTTTCTGAGTTCCTGTGTACTCATAGTGCATGTGTTCTGAGTTACTGTGTACTCATAATACATGTTTTCTGAGTTAGTGTGTGCTTATAGTGCATGCATTTTGAGTTACTGTGTACTCATAGTACATGCATTCTGAGTTACTGTGTACTCATAGTACATGCATTCTGAGTTACCGTGTACTCATGGTACATGTGTTCTGAGTTACTGTGTACGTATAATGCATGCTTTCTGAGTTGCTGTGTACTCAAAGTACATGCATTCCTTGTTACTATGAACTCATAGTACATGTTTTCTGAGTTAATGTGTAGTCATAGTCTGACAAGCCTTATCTGCAAGGCCATGGAGCGTATTATCATGGAACTTATAAACAAAGACATTGGCAACCTTCAAACACTGGACCCCACCCAGTTTGGGTTTGTGAAGGGCCAATCTTGTCTCCTGAACCTGACTGACTTCTTTGAATCAGTCTCCAGAGCCATGGACAAGGGTAAGGTGGTCCACACAGCCTATCTAGACCTTGCCAAGGCCTTTGACACCATCCCCCACTCTGGAATCATAGATAAACTTACTAAGTTGGGTATTAATCCCTATGTCGCCCGATGGGTTGCTAAATGGCTTACTGATAGAACCCACACTGTAAAAGTAGCCGACTCCAAATCCAGCTCCAGACAAGTGACAAGTGGAGTACCTCAGGGTTCAGTCCTGGGGCCACTCGTGTTTGGCATCTACTTCTCTGAAGTACAGGTCAACACTAAGGGACTCTGGCTAACAAAGTTTGCAAATGACTGCAAACTGGGAGCAATTATTGAATCCCCAAATGATGTGGATACTGTACAAAAGGGCCTTACAGAAACAGATGCTTGGTGCCAGAGCCATGGGCTCAAGCTCAATGCCAAGAAATGTATTGTTATCCCCTTTGGGAAAAAACATGTATCCATGAATTACTATATAGGTGGCAGTACACTAAACACAGAAAGTGTGATAAGAGACTTAAGGACACAGGTGGACAGTGGAAGGGCTTTTCATCCAGAAAAAAGGAGGTCATTGTCCCACTGTACTCATCCCTCATTAGACCCATTATAGAATACAACGCCCCATTTGGTATGTACCTCTCAAGACATCTGCAACAACTGGAAAGGCCTCAGAAATACCTCACTAAAAGAATCACAGGCCTAAAGCAGATGCCCTACACTGACCGCCTTAAAAAACTCCAGCTATACTCTGTCGCATATCGTCTACTCAGAGGCAATCTCTGCTTAACATACAAGGCCATGGCAAACCCAGAGCTGTTGGACATGCTACACTTAAAGAAATCCCAATCCCTCAGAGCTACACGCTCCAGGGAGCTAAACCTTGTCATCACAATAAACAAAACATGCTGGAGGGATAGGTTCCTGACCCAGAGACTCCCCAGACTCTGGAATAGATTGCCCATACATGTCAAGCAGAGTGCCTCTTTGGACCTCTTCAAGAGGAACCTTGACGTTTGGATGGGAGAAAGGAAATTCACCCCAGGGATCACGTCAGTCGCCCTGCTAGACAGGGGTCCAGGAAAGTAAATAATGTGGGAAGAAATAGCCAGGGAATTGTTATGGCTAGGCTTGTATAGGCCCTAGGGCTGATAGCCTAGTACCAACCTATGAACCTATGTATTCTGAGTTACTTTGTGCTCATAGTAGATGCATTCTGAGTTACTGTGTACTCAGTACATGCATTCCGAGTTACTGTGTACTTATAGTGCATGCATTCTGAGTTACTGTGTACTCATAGTACATGTTTTCTAAGTTACTTTGTACTCATACTACATGTGTTCTGAATTGCTGTCATAGTACATGCATTCTGAGTTACTGTGTACTCATAGTACATCCGTTCTGAGTTACTGTGTACTCATAGTACATGCATTCTGAGTTGCTGTCATAGTACATGCATTCTGAGTTACAATGTAATCATAAAACATGCTTTCTCATTTACTGTGTACTCATAGTAGTACATGTGTTCTGAGTTACTGTGTTCTCATAGTACATGTTTTCTGAGTTACTGTGTACTTATAGTGCATGCTTTCTGAGTTACTGTTTACTCAAAGTACATGCATTCCTTGTTACTGTGAACTTATTGTACATTTTCTGAGTTAATGTGTACTCATAGTACATGTTCTGAGTTACTGTGTACTCATAGTACATGTTTTCTGAATTACTGTGTAGTTATAGTGCATGCTTTTTGAGTTACTGTGTACTCAAAGTATATGCATTTCTTGTTACTGTGAACTCATAGTACATGTTTTCTGAGTTACTGTGTACTCATAGTACATTTGTTCTGAGTTAATATGTACTAATAGTACATGCATTCTGAGTTACTTTGTAGTCATAGTACATGCATTCTGAGTTACTGTGTACTCATAGTACATTTTCTAAGTTACATTGTACTCATAGTACATGCTTCTGAGTTACTGTCATAGTACATGTGTTCTGAGTTACTATGTACTCATAGTACGTGTTCTGAGTTACTGTGTACTCATAGTACATGTGTACTGAATCACTGTGCACTCATAGTACATGTTGTTTGAATTACTGTGTACTCATAGTACATGCATTCTGAGTTACTGTGTACTCATAGTACATGTGTCCTGAGTTACTGTGTACTCATAGTACATGCGTTCTGAGTTTCTGTGTACTCATAGTACATGCTTTCTGAGTTACTGTGTGCTCATAGTACATGCGGTCTGAGTTACCATGTACTCTTAGTATATGTGTTCTTGGTTACTGTGTACTCATAGTACATGTGTTCTGAGTTCATATGTAGTCATAGTACATGCGTTCTGAGTTACTTTGTAGTCATAGTACATGCATTCTGAGTTGCTGTGCACTTATAGCATATGTGTTCTGAATTACTGTGTACTCATAGTACATGCTTTCTGAGTTACTGTGTACTCATAGTACATGCGGTCTGAGTTACTTTGTACTCATAGTACATGTGTTCTGAGTTACTGTGTACTCATAGTACATGTGTTCTGAGTTACTGTGTGCTCATAGTACGTTTTCTGAGTTACTGTGTACTTGTAGTACATGCTTTGTGTGTTACTGTATACTCAAAGTGCATGTATTCCTTCTTACTGTGAACTCATAGTACATGTTTTCTGAGTTACTATGTACTCATAGTACATGCGTTCTGAGTTACTGTGTGCTCGTAGTACATGCATTCTGAGTTACTGTGTACTCACAGTACATGCATTCTGCATTACAGTGTATTCATAGTACATGTTTTCTGAGTTACTGTGTACTCATAGTACATGTTCTGAGTCACGATCTACTCATAGTACATGTTATCTGAGTTACTGTGTACTTATAGTACATGAATTCTGACATACTGTGTACTCATAGTACATGTCTTCCAAGTTACTGTGTACTCATAATTCATACTTTCTGATTTGCTGTGTACTCATAGTACATGCATTTTGAGTTACCATGTAATCATGGTACATGTTACTGTGTACTCATAGTACATGCATTCTGAGTTAACATGTAATCATAGTACATGTGTTCTGAGTTACTGCGCACTCATAGTACATGTTTTCTGAGTTACAGTGTACTCACAGTACATGTTTTCTGAGTTAGTGTGTGCTTAAAGTGCATGCTTTCTGAGATACTGTGTACTGAAAGTACATGGATTCCTTGTTTCTGTGAATTCATAGTACACATTTTCTGAGTTACTGTGTACTCATAGTACATGGATTCCAAGTTACTGTGTAGTCATAGTACATGCATTCTGAGTTACTGTGTACTCATAGTACATGCGTTCCGCATTACTGTGTACTCATAGTGCATGCTTTCTGAGTTACTGTGTACTCATAGTACATGTGTTCTGAGTCACCATCTAGTCATAGTACATGTTATCTGAGTTACTGTGTACTTATAGTACATGAATTCTGAGTTACTGTGTACTCATAGTACATGCATTCTGAGTTACCGTGTACCATGGTACATGTGTTCTGAGTTACTGTGTACTCATAGTACAAGCATTTTGAGTTACTGTGTACTCATAGTACATGTGTTCTGAGTTACTGTGTACTCATAGTACATGTTTTCTGAGTTACTGTGTACTCACGGTACATGTTTTCTGAGTTAGTGTGTGCTTATAGTGCATGCTTTCTGAGTTACTGTGTACTCAAAGTACACAGAGTCCTTGTTACTATGAACTCACGTTTTCTGAGTTACTGTGTAATCATAGTGCATGTGTTCTGAGTTACTGTGTACTCATACTACCTGTTTTCTGAGTTAGTGTGTGCTTATAGTGCATGCATTCTGAGTTACTGTGTACTCATAGTACATGCATTCTGAGTTACTGTGTACTCATAGTACATACTTTTATGAGTTACTGTGTACTCATAGTACATGCATTCTGAGTTACCATGTACTCATGGTACATGTGTTTTGAGTTACTGTGTACGTATAATGCATGCTTTCTGAGTTGCCGTGTACTCAAAGTACATGCATTCCTTGTTACTATGAACTCATAGTACATGTTTTCTGAGTTAATGTGTAGTCATAGTACATGTATTCTGTTACTTTGTACTCATAGTAGATGCATTCTGAGTGACTGTGTACTCAGTACATGCATTCCGAGTTACTGTGCACTTATAGTGCATGCATTCTGAGTTACTGTGGACTCATAGTACATGTTTTCTAAGTTACTTTGTACTCATACTACATGTGTTCTGAGTTGCTGTCATAGTACATGCGTTCTGAGTTACTGTGTACTCATAGTACATGTGTTCTGAGTTACTGTGTACTCATAGTGCATGCATTCTGAGTTGCTGTCATAGTACATGCATTCTGAGTTACAATGTAATCATAAAACATGCTTTCTCATTTACTGTGTACTCATAGTAGTACATGTGTTCTGAGTTACTGTGTTCTCATAGTACATGTTTTCTGAGTTACTGTGTACTTATAGTGCATGCTTTCTGAGTTACTGTTTACTCAAAGTACATGCATTCCTTGTTACTGTGAACGTATTGTACATGTTTTGAGTTACTGTGTACTCATAGTACGTGTTCTGAGTTACTGTGTACTCATAGTACATGTTTTCTGAATTACTGTGTAGTTATAGTGCATGCTTTTTGAGTTACTGTGTACTCAAAGTATATGCATTCTTGTTACTGTGAACTCATAGTACATGTTTTCTGAGTTACTGTGTACTCATAGTACATGTGTTCTGAGTTAATATGTACTAATAGTACATGCATTCTGAGTTACTTTGTAGTCATAGTACATGCATTCTGAGTTACTGTGTACTCATAGTACATTTTCTAAGTTACATTGTACTCATAGTACATGCTTCTGAGTTACTGTCATAGTACATGTGTTCTGAGTTACTATGTACTCATAGTACATGTGCTCTGAGTTACTGTGTACTCATAGTACATGTGTACTGAGCCACTGTGCACTCATAGTACATGTTGTTTGAATTACTGTGTACTCATAGTACATGCATTCTGAGTTACTGTGTACTCATAGTACATGTGTTCTGAGTTACTGTGTACTCATAGTACATGCGTCCTGAGTTTCTGTGTACTCATAGTACATGCTTTCTGAGTTACTGTGTGCTCATAGTACATGCGGTCTGAGTTACCATGTACTCTTAGTATATGTGTTCTGGGTTACTGTGTACTCATAGTACATGCATTCTGAGTTACAGTGTAATCATAGTACATGTTTTCTGAGTTACTGTGTACTCAAACTACATGCATTCTTTGTTATTGTGAACTTATAGTACATATTTTCTGAGTTACTGTTTACTCATAGTACATGTGTTCTGAGTTCATATGTAGTCATAGTACATGCATTCTGAGTTACTTTGTAGTCATAGTACATGCATTCTGAGTTTCTGTGCACTTATAGCACATGTGTTCTGAATTACTTGTACTCATAGTACATGCTTTCTGAGTTACTGTGTACTCATAGTACATGCGGTCTGAGTTACTTTGTACTCATAGTACATGTGTTCTGAGTTACTGTGTACTCATAGTACATGTGTTCTGAGTTACTGTGTGCTCATAGTACGTTTTCTGAGTTACTGTGTACTTGTAGTACATGCTTTGTGTGTTACTGTATACTCAAAGTGCATGTATTCCTTGTTACTGTGAACTCATAGTACATGTTTTCTGAGTTACTATGTACTCATAGTACATGCGTTCTGAGTTACTGTGTGCTCGTAGTACATGCATTCTGAGTTACTGTGTACTCACAGTACATGCATTCTGCATTACAGTGTATTCATAGTACATGTTTTCTGAGTTACTGTGTACTCATAGTACATGTTCTGAGTCACGATGTACTCATAGTACATGTTATCTGAGTTACTGTGTACTTATAGTACATGAATTCTGACATACTGTGTACTCATAGTACATGTCTTCCAAGTTACTGTGTACTCATAATTCATACTTTCTGATTTGCTGTGTACTCATAGTACATGCATTTTGAGTTACCATGTAATCATGGTACATGTTACTGTGTACTCATAGTACATGCATTCTGAGTTAACATGTAATCATAGTACATGTGTTCTGAGTTACTGCGCACTCATAGTACATGTTTTCTGAGTTACAGTGTACTCACAGTACATGTTTTCTGAGTTAGTGTGTGCTTAAAGTGCATGCTTTCTGAGATACTGTGTACTGAAAGTACATGGATTCCTTGTTTCTGTGAATTCATAGTACACATTTTCTGAGTTACTGTGTACTCATAGTACATGGATTCCAAGTTACTGTGTAGTCATAGTACATGCATTCTGAGTTACTGTGTACTCATAGTACATGCGTTCCGCATTACTGTGTACTCATAGTGCATGCTTTCTGAGTTACTGTGTACTCATAGTACATGTGTTCTGAGTCACCATCTAGTCATAGTACATGTTATCTGAGTTACTGTGTACTTATAGTACATGAATTCTGAGTTACTGTGTACTCATAGTACATGCATTCTGAGTTACCGTGTACCATGGTACATGTGTTCTGAGTTACTGTGTACTCATAGTACAAGCATTTTGAGTTACTGTGTACTCATAGTACATGTGTTCTGAGTTACTGTGTACTCATAGTACATGTTTTCTGAGTTACTGTGTACTCACGGTACATGTTTTCTGAGTTAGTGTGTGCTTATAGTGCATGCTTTCTGAGTTACTGTGTACTCAAAGTACACAGAGTCCTTGTTACTATGAACTCACGTTTTCTGAGTTACTGTGTAATCATAGTGCATGTGTTCTGAGTTACTGTGTACTCATACTACCTGTTTTCTGAGTTAGTGTGTGCTTATAGTGCATGCATTCTGAGTTACTGTGTACTCATAGTACATGCATTCTGAGTTACTGTGTACTCATAGTACATACTTTTATGAGTTACTGTGTACTCATAGTACATGCATTCTGAGTTACCATGTACTCATGGTACATGTGTTTTGAGTTACTGTGTACCTATAATCCATGCTTTCTGAGTTGCCGTGTACTCAAAGTACATGCATTCCTTGTTACTATGAACTCATAGTACATGTTTTCTGAGTTAATGTGTAGTCATAGTACATGTATTCTGTTACTTTGTACTCATAGTAGATGCATTCTGAGTGACTGTGTACTCAGTACATGCATTCCGAGTTACTGTGCACTTATAGTGCATGCATTCTGAGTTACTGTGGACTCATAGTACATGTTTTCTAAGTTACTTTGTACTCATACTACATGTGTTCTGAGTTGCTGTCATAGTACATGCGTTCTGAGTTACTGTGTACTCATAGTACATGTGTTCTGAGTTACTGTGTACTCATAGTGCATGCATTCTGAGTTGCTGTCATAGTACATGCATTCTGAGTTACAATGTAATCATAAAACATGCTTTCTCATTTACTGTGTACTCATAGTAGTACATGTGTTCTGAGTTACTGTGTTCTCATAGTACATGTTTTCTGAGTTACTGTGTACTTATAGTGCATGCTTTCTGAGTTACTGTTTACTCAAAGTACATGCATTCCTTGTTACTGTGAACGTATTGTACATGTTTTGAGTTACTGTGTACTCATAGTACGTGTTCTGAGTTACTGTGTACTCATAGTACATGTTTTCTGAATTACTGTGTAGTTATAGTGCATGCTTTTTGAGTTACTGTGTACTCAAAGTATATGCATTTCTTGTTACTGTGAACTCATAGTACATGTTTTCTGAGTTACTGTGTACTCATAGTACATGTGTTCTGAGTTAATATGTACTAATAGTACATGCATTCTGAGTTACTTTGTAGTCATAGTACATGCATTCTGAGTTACTGTGTACTCATAGTACATTTTCTAAGTTACATTGTACTCATAGTACATGCTTCTGAGTTACTGTCATAGTACATGTGTTCTGAGTTACTATGTACTCATAGTACATGTGCTCTGAGTTACTGTGTACTCATAGTACATGTGTACTGAGCCACTGTGCACTCATAGTACATGTTGTTTGAATTACTGTGTACTCATAGTACATGCATTCTGAGTTACTGTGTACTCATAGTACATGTGTTCTGAGTTACTGTGTACTCATAGTACATGCGTCCTGAGTTTCTGTGTACTCATAGTACATGCTTTCTGAGTTACTGTGTGCTCATAGTACATGCGGTCTGAGTTACCATGTACTCTTAGTATATGTGTTCTGGGTTACTGTGTACTCATAGTACATGCATTCTGAGTTACAGTGTAATCATAGTACATGTTTTCTGAGTTACTGTGTACTCAAACTACATGCATTCTTTGTTATTGTGAACTTATAGTACATATTTTCTGAGTTACTGTTTACTCATAGTACATGTGTTCTGAGTTCATATGTAGTCATAGTACATGCATTCTGAGTTACTTTGTAGTCATAGTACATGCATTCTGAGTTTCTGTGCACTTATAGCACATGTGTTCTGAATTACTTGTACTCATAGTACATGCTTTCTGAGTTACTGTGTACTCATAGTACATGCGGTCTGAGTTACCGTGTACTCATAGTACATGTGTTTTGAGTTACTGTGTACTCATAGTACATGTGTTCTGAGTTACTGTGTGCTCATAGTACGTCTTCTGAGTTACTGTGTACTTATAGTACATGCTTTATGAGTTACTGTGTACTCAAAGTGCATGTATTCCTTGTTACTGTGAACTCATAGTACATGTTTTCTGAGTTACTATGTACTCATAGTACATGCGTTCTGAGTTACTGTGTGCTCATAGTACATGTTTTCTGAGTTACTGTGTACTTATAGTACATGCTTTCTGAGTTACTGTGTACTCAAAGTACATGCATTCCTTGTTTATGTGAACTCATAGTAGACGTTTTCTGAGTTACTGTGCACTCATAGCACATGCTTTCTGAGTTTGTGTAGTCATAGTACATGTGTTCTGAGTTACTCTGTACTCATAGTAGATGTGTTCTGAGTTACTGTGTTCTAATAGTACATGCATTCCAAGTTACTGTGTAGTTATAGTACATGCATTCTTAGATACTGTGTATTCATCGTACATGTTTTTCAAGTTACTTTGTACTCATAGTACATGTGTTCTGAGGTACTGTCATAGTACATGTGTTCTGAGTTACTATGTACTCATAGTATGTGCATTTTGAGTTACTGTGTACTCATAGTACATTCATTCTGAGTTACTGTGTTCTCATAGTACATGGTTTTGAGTTACTTTGTATTCATAATAGATCCGTTCTGAGTTACTGTGTACTCACAGTACATGCATTCCAAGTTACTATGTTCTCATAGTACATGCTTTTTCAGTTACTGTGTAGTCATTGTACATGTGTTCTGATTTACTGTCATAGTACATGCGTTCTGAGTTACAATGTAATCATAGTACATGCTTTCTCATTTACTGTGTAAACATAGTACATGTGTTCTCCGTTACTGTGTACTCATAGTACATGCATTCTGAGTTACTGTGTTCTCATAGTACATGCGTTCTGAGTTACTGTGTACTCATAGTACATGTGTTCTGAGTTACTGTGAACTCATAGTACATGTTTTCTGAGTTACTGTGTACTCATAGTAATGCTTTCTGAGTTACTGTGTACTCAAAATACATGCATTCCTTGTTACTGTGAACTCATAGTACATGTTTTCTGAGTTACTGTGTACTCATAGTACATGCTTTCTGAGTTACTGTGTACTCAAAGTACATGCATTCCTTGTTACTGTGAACTCATAGTACATGTTTTTTGAGTTACTGTGTACTCATAGTACATGCGTTCTGAGTTAATGTGTAGTCATAGTACATGCTTTCTGAGTTACTTTGTACTCATAGTACATGCATTCTGAGTTACTGTGTACTTATAGTACATGCATTCTGAATTACTGTGTACTCATAGTACATTTTCTAAGTTATGTTGCGCTCATAGTACATGATTCTGAGTTACTGTCATAGTACATGTGTTCTTAGTTATTATGTACTCATAGTACATGCGTTTTGATTTACTGTGTACTCATATTACATGCGTTCTGAGTTACAATGTAATCATAGTACATTTTTTCTCATTTACTGTGTACTCATAGTACATGTGTTCTGAGTTGCTGTGTACTCATAGTACATGCATTCTGAGTTACTGTGTTCTCATAGTACATGCTTTCTGGGTTACTGTGTACTCAAGCTTGTTTATTATAAACATTACTTATCTGACATTTGTGTTCTAAGCTCAGTTGTTATGACTGCTCATACTGGAACCTTTCTGTGGCCATTTGTAAAAATTACAATGCAGCTATAAAAACTATTATGTTGATCTCACCCAAGAAATGGACAGAGATCCCTTGGGCCAAACACTTAATTCACATACAACACACTTGCCACACTCACTAGTCTTGCCACCTTCTCAAATGGAGGTGAGATGTCATTAGGCAGTATTACTTTAAGTGTTTTAGTGTGCTACGTCACTCCTTTAAAAGAACAGAAATAAAATGACTATTACAATTGCAAACAAAACTTTAAGCAAGCATTGGCAGTAAACAGTTTGTATTAGAATTTATTTTCTTTATTACTCTTACTAAAAATGTAGTTGGCATTTTACATATATTTATAGTCATGCTTTATCCACCCATCCATCTGTCTGTTCAGTGCTGTCGAATCACATCTGATTCTTTTACTGACCCTATGAACTGCAGACACCATCAGACATACACACTCGCGTGCGCACACACACACACACACACACACACACACACACACACACACACACACACACACACACACACACACACAAACACATTGCATGTGCACCTGCAGGTAATTCAAAACTGTGTTGTTCTTGGCAGTATTAGACTGACATTATATGTACTCATATAACACATTTTCTGTTAAATTGTCCTTTCTTGGAAATTATGGTTTATTTGGTACTAAAACCTTTGCTTTCATTAGCCCCCAAATATGATGAATTTGCTAGCTCAGAGAATACTTTTCTTTGCAAACAACACAAATTTTGTGTTGTAGTAATTATGATACATTCTTTGCAATTGTCACACTTGTTAATGTCATTTTCCTTTATTAAAACTGCTTCTTTGCCCGTGTTTAATAGAACTGCCTAACATTTTCTAGTGCAGGGTGTTATCTGGTACTTTTCTTATCTCACTCAGTTGAAGTGCTTTGGGAAGTGCCCAGCCAATGTGCTAATGCAATCTTCTGCTATTTTTCCTTACCTTTCACCTTTTCTGTTCTTCACCACATGCATTCTCGTGTTTTGTAAATTACATTAAAATTGTATGACAGTAGCATGAGAACACAACTTTCTTTTCCTAGTACAGGTTTTGATTTGTGGATTATTAAAGCTGCTCTTTAGTGCTTTCTGAGACCGTTGTAAAACTCTTTCCACAGAGACAAATGTGGAAATTCTCATGTGTCCCTACAGTGACTGAACTTTTTTTGCCTCTTTGCAGGTACCAGTTTTCAATGTCTGCAGGTGACCTATTAACATGTGCAACACACAACCTTTCACTCTTTGTTTCTTTCTGCAACATCAACAAAACCTGCTGGAGAGGCAGGTTTGTCTCTCAGAGGCTGCCCCGTCTCTGGAATAGACTTCCCATACACGTTAAACAGAGCACCTCACTGACCCTCTTCAAGTACAACCTTGATGAGTGGATGGGAAACCACAAATTTGTCCCAGGGGTTCCACCTGTGTCCCTCATTGACAGGGGTGACAGGAGCTGACTGAGGTTTCTTTTTGGGGATAAACTCTTGGCTAGGCTTGTAAGGGCTCCAGGGCCATTAGCTTAGTAACCTCCTATGATCCTATTAAGTTCTTCACCAGGGGTTCCACCTGTGTCCCTCATTGACAGGGGTGACAGGAGCTGACTGAGGTTTCTTTTTGGGGATAAACTCTTGGCTAGGCTTGTAAGGGCTCCAGGGCCATTAGCTTAGTAACCTCCTATGATCCTATTAAGTTCTTCACCAGGGGTTCCACCTGTGTCCCTCATTGACAGGGGTGACTAGTGTTGCTACCTTTTCAAATGGCCAAAGCAGGACATTTTCGGTACAAACATCAGATTTTACAGGCCGACACATACCCACGGTCAGTACAAAGGATAGAACTTAACTTTTTGCCTAAATAAAAGCTTATTCTTATAGCATTTTAGTTGCTTATTCTGTTTCTTATAACATTTAGTTATTTTAGATGCAGAATAACTGTTTTATGCAACTATTACATAATGTATAGGAAATAATTATGTCCTACAATCTCAGGACAGTTGCCATTTTTAATATTTTTTTGTCAGGACACAACTGCCCAAAGAGGGACTGTCCCTCGCAAAAGTGGGACAGGTGGTAACCCTAGAGGTGACAGGAGCTGACTCAGGTTTCTTTTTGGGGATAAACTCTTGGCTAGGCTTGTAAGGGCCCCATGGCCATTAGCTTAGCTACCTCCTATGAGCCTATTTTGTGCTTCACACCTGTGGCACTAATCAAGCTGTGTTGGGCTGCCTTGAGTGCACCATGGCCAGAGAGCATCAATGAAGACCACTCAGACCTTCTGAAAACAATACAGCTTAATTGTGTTAAGAAATGCCCAGTATTCAGTACCACCATTAAGCAGCTTTAATGTGACAAAATGATTTTTTAATGACAAGTACAGCAAAAAGTTCCTTTATTTGCTCAGTTTTGGTACATTTTTTTTTTAGACTTCTAGGAGATCACTGTGTAGCCTACCAACACAGAGGCATTTCATGCATCATTATTAAGAGCCTTGACAGTAATGAATGAATTAATGTGGCCCCACTCTGCATATACTATTTAATGCATTTGTTTTACTTTCTAGATCAGAGGAGCTCACAACCTTCTGGCTTAATGTTTTGTTTTAGCTTTCTTAAAGCTGTTCTTTTTTTTTTCAGACCAAAGAAATGGAATGTCTTTCTTCATGGTTTCTCCAAGTTGTTATGGTGTGCTAACATTTTTGGTGACTCATGAACTATAATTATTCTCAAGAAACCAAATAGTTCTTTCACATTCATTGGTTGTTTTATATTTTATGATTTTTCAGGAGGAGAAATCCTATTGTTTGAAAAGTCATATCCTTAAAATTCTAATTTTGATTTGCTAGACTCTTATTTATTTAATGTCAGTCCATTCATACTAACAGTATTGTGAACCCAGTTTAATGTCTCATCATATTTTATTATGGAACACCATCACTGTACGTTTTGTCATAGGCATTTTTGTCACACATACTAATTCTTGGAAATTCCTACTGCTAAATTTACACCTAGTTCATTGTTTAAAATTGTATTAAGCCTAAATGTGTTGAAAATGTTGTAGTGCTTGGTGCATGGTGAATACACTTTAATAGTCAGAAAAGACAAATCAGTTAGCGCTACTATTGGGCAAAACCCAATCTTAACAAATGTTAAGTACCCCCCTGAGTAACTTGTTAAGGTCAGGTCTCATGCTAGGCAGTGAAATCTGCCAGTACTGTACAGCAAAGAGAGAGGCAGAGTATAAAACAGACTTTTTATGCCTGCTGTCTATACCAGTAATTTGTACCTGCCTGACTTCCACTTACAAACTTAGAAAGTAGCTAGAATAATGGGGTGTATGTCCGCCTGCATTTTCTGAAGGATACAAAGTCTGAAATACAAATGTATGTCATTGTTTAGTGACTTCAGTCCTCAGTGATTTGTTTGAAAACAAGATTTTATGAGGAATAGACCAAACATATGAGGCAAAACCGTAGATATTCTGAGAGGCATGCCAAGGTAAGTGTAAATGTAAGACACTTAGCATTTTTCACCTGTAAATAATAGTTTGTAGAACATAAAAAGATCCATGCACTACAAAGAATTGTGATTGAGTCTCCGAATTATGTGTTCTCGACATGGATGCAAAGATTCACCTCTCGATCTTCGTTCTTGAGGTGCATTTCTTGGCATCCATATCTTGAACATGACATAATCATAGTCCTCTGTTATACTACAACTATACAGCTATCTAGCTTCTAACTTCAGCTTACATGATCATGACCTGATTTTAAATGTTTATCTACTACCTTTGACCTGTTTAGTTCCTTTACTACATCATTTATTTTTGGTGTGGTTTGTCTGTCTTTTTTATTAACTTGCTACATATGCATAAAATGCCCAGTTGTTTGTGTGCTTTGCCAGTGGTACCTGTAGTGTAAGATCTGTCCTGATATCTTTTTCAATTAGTTTATCTCTTGTAATTGTTATTTTTACTTTTTGCCTTTACTGGTTTCATTTCCTTTTCTGTTTTTGTCTCTATGTTTTTTTTTTTTTGGGGGGGGGTGGTATATGCATGCGTGTATTTGACAGTTTGATAGTTTTTAAGTTTACTTATAAATTGAACATATAGGTTTATAGGTGTGTACTAGGCTAATGGCCCTGGAGCCTTTACAAGCCTAGCCCATAGGGTTACCCTGGCATCGTGCCACCCGACCTTAGTTCCTAGTGCCTCTGTTGAGTAGAGCCACTGGAGTGATCCCTGGGGTGAATTTTCTATTTCCCATCACACTCTTATTTGTGTCCTTTAGGCTTGTAGAAAAGTATGCATTTAATTTTGTTTTTCTAGTGTGCATAGTATTTTTATAAAGCCAAGCTTTCTTATTGGCTAACCTAAGAATGATACATGCCTTCTAAAACACGGAATTTAGCTGTTGCATGTTTCTCATTTGCAGTGATTTTCATTTCAAAACTTCCTTTTAGTGACAGAAATTCTTTTGAATTGTTCCCAGTTGTTTTTATTTTTGAATCTTTTAATTTTGCTTTTGTTTTTAACAGCTTGTGAATGTATTTGTTTATTAT